>NW_027478247.1:47500-49715 GCF_051020975.1 Osmia lignaria lignaria | reverse complement strand
GACGTTAGTTTAATAGCGTTTAACGATGGATCCACGGTACAGAATGCAAAATATGATTGTTAAAATTTTCGACTAATCGGTTCTAAGAGGCGAAGCAATACGCCGCTGGGACTTTGAAATATTTCGGAGCGCACCTAAAGTTCGTTATTTTGGCTAAACGGAGCGAAAATCTGCATTTATACCATCACGGACGTTAGTTCAATAGCGTTTAACGATCGATCCACGGTACAGAATGCAAAAATATGATTGTTAAAATTTTCGACTAATCGGTTCTAAGAGGCGAAGCAATACGCCGCTGGGACTTTGAAATATTTCGGAGCGCACCTAAAGTTCGTTATTTTGGCTAAACGGAGCGAAAATCTGCATTTATACCATCACGGACGTTAGTTTAATAGCGTTTAACGATGGATCCACGGTACAGAATGCAAAAATATGATTGTTAAAATTTCGACTAATCGGTTCTAAGAGGCGAAGCAATACGCCGCTGGGACTTTGAAATATTTCGGAGCGCACCTAAAGTTCGTTATTTTGGCTAAACGGAGCGAAAATCTGCATTTATACCATCACGGACGTTAGTTCAATAGCGTTTAACGATCGATCCACGGTACAGAATGCAAAAATATGATTGTTAAAATTTTCGACTAATCGTTCTAAGAGGCGAAGCAATACGCCGCTGGGGACTTTGAAATATTTCGGAGCGCACCTAAAGTTCGTTATTTTGGCTAAACGGAGCGAAAATCTGCATTTATACCATCACGGACGTTAGTTCAATAGCGTTTAACGATGGATCCACGGTACAGAATGCAAAAATATGATTGTTAAAATTTTCGACTAATCGGTTCTAAGAGGCGAAGCAATACGCCGCTGGGACTTTGAAATATTTCGGAGCGCACCTAAAGTTCGTTATTTTGGCTAAACGGAGCGAAAATCTGCATTTATACCATCACGGACGTTAGTTTAATAGCGTTTAACGATGGATCCACGGTACAGAATGCAAAAATATGATTGTTAAAATTTTCGACTAATCGGTTCTAAGAGGCGAAGCAATACGCCGCTGGGACTTTGAAATATTTCGGAGCGCACCTAAAGTTCGTTATTTTGGCTAAACGGAGCGAAAATCTGCATTTATACCATCACGGACGTTAGTTCAATAGCGTTTAACGATCGATCCACGGTACAGAATGCAAAAATATGATTGTTAAAATTTTCGACTAATCGGTTCTAAGAGGCGAAGCAATACGCCGCTGGGACTTTGAAATATTTCGGAGCGCACCTAAAGTTCGTTATTTTGGCTAAACGGAGCGAAAATCTGCATTTATACCATCACGGACGTTAGTTTAATAGCGTTTAACGATGGATCCACGGTACAGAATGCAAAAATATGATTGTTAAAATTTTCGACTAATCGGTTCTAAGAGGCGAAGCAATACGCCGCTGGGACTTTGAAATATTTCGGAGCGCACCTAAAGTTCGTTATTTTGGCTAAACGGAGCGAAAATCTGCATTTATACCATCACGGACGTTAGTTTAATAGCGTTTAACGATGGATCCACGGTACAGAATGCAAAAATATGATTGTTAAAATTTTCGACTTATCGGTTCTGGATCACTGAAAAATCAAAAAAAATTATTAATTTTGATTAATTAAATTACATATGTAGTTTTATATTGTTATAGTCTCGTATTTGTTAATGTTTTGTCGTAAGAAAATGCAAAAATATCGTTTTAATGTTTTCGTCTCATCGGTTCTGGATCGCTGAAAAATCAAAAAAAAATATTAATTTTGATTAATTAAATTACAAATGGAGTTTTATATTGCTATAGTCGCTTATTTGTTAATGTTTTACCGTAAGAAAATGCAAAAATATCGTTTTAATATTTTCATCTCATCGGTTCTGGGCGGTTTTAAAATTTTTTAAAATATTAATTAAACCCATGATTTACATGAGAATGTGAATTTATTATGTCCTGCATGTTAATTTATTAATTTTCATGTATAGAACGTTATAAAATGAAAGGATATGTTCGACGATATTTTCAGTCTAAGTTTTACCGTGCCGGCGGGATGGTACGCTCTCACGGCGGTTTGCACAGGCATACGCCTGGGCGTAAGCCCATGCGTCGCCGACCTAGCGGCCGGCCGTTCGGTATTTATAGGAAGGCACTTTCGGTTCGCTCGGACCGGTCGGGAGTAGCGTCGAGCGTGTGGCTCTTT
>NW_027478247.1:32500-35000 GCF_051020975.1 Osmia lignaria lignaria | reverse complement strand
ACGGACGTTAGTTTAATAGCGTTTAACGATGGATCCACGGTACAGAATGCAAAAATATGATTGTTAAAATTTTCGACTAATCGGTTCTAAGAGGCGAAGCAATACGCCGCTGGGACTTTGAAATATTTCGGAGCGCACCTAAAGTTCGTTATTTTGGCTAAACGGAGCGAAAATCTGCATTTATACCATCACGGACGTTAGTTCAATAGCGTTTAACGATCGATCCACGGTACAGAATGCAAAAATATGATTGTTAAAATTTTCGACTAATCGGTTCTAAGAGGCGAAGCAATACGCCGCTGGGACTTTGAAATATTTCGGAGCGCACCTAAAGTTCGTTATTTTGGCTAAACGGAGCGAAAATCTGCATTTATACCATCACGGACGTTAGTTTAATAGCGTTTAACGATGGATCCACGGTACAGAATGCAAAAATATGATTGTTAAAATTTTCGACTAATCGGTTCTAAGAGGCGAAGCAATACGCCGCTGGGACTTTGAAATATTTCGGAGCGCACCTAAAGTTCGTTATTTTGGCTAAACGGAGCGAAAATCTGCATTTATACCATCACGGACGTTAGTTCAATAGCGTTTAACGATCGATCCACGGTACAGAATGCAAAAATATGATTGTTAAAATTTTCGACTAATCGGTTCTAAGAGGCGAAGCAATACGCCGCTGGGACTTTGAAATATTTCGGAGCGCACCTAAAGTTCGTTATTTTGGCTAAACGGAGCGAAAATCTGCATTTATACCATCACGGACGTTAGTTTAATAGCGTTTAACGATGGATCCACGGTACAGAATGCAAAAATATGAATGTTAAAATTTTCGACTAATCGGTTCTAAGAGGCGAAGCAATACGCCGCTGGGACTTTGAAATATTTCGGAGCGCACCTAAAGTTCGTTATTTTGGCTAAACGGAGCGAAAATCTGCATTTATACCATCACGGACGTTAGTTTAATAGCGTTTAACGATGGATCCACGGTACAGAATGCAAAAATATGATTGTTAAAATTTTCGACTAATCGGTTCTAAGAGGCGAAGCAATACGCCGCTGGGACTTTGAAATATTTCGGAGCGCACCTAAAGTTCGTTATTTTGGCTAAACGGAGCGAAAATCTGCATTTATACCATCACGGACGTTAGTCCAATAGCGTTTAACGATGGATCCACGGTACAGAATGCAAAAATATGATTGTTAAAATTTTCGACTAATCGGTTCTAAGAGGCGAAGCAATACGCCGCTGGGACTTTGAAATATTTCGGAGCGCACCTAAAGTTCGTTATTTTGGCTAAACGGAGCGAAAATCTGCATTTATACCATCACGGACGTTAGTTTAATAGCGTTTAACGATGGATCCACGGTACAGAATGCAAAAATATGATTGTTAAAATTTTCGACTAATCGGTTCTAAGAGGCGAAGCAATACGCCGCTGGGACTTTGAAATATTTCGGAGCGCACCTAAAGTTCGTTATTTTGGCTAAACGGAGCGAAAATCTGCATTTATACCATCACGGACGTTAGTTCAATAGCGTTTAACGATCGATCCACGGTACAGAATGCAAAAATATGATTGTTAAAATTTTCGACTAATCGGTTCTAAGAGGCGAAGCAATACGCCGCTGGGACTTTGAAATATTTCGGAGCGCACCTAAAGTTCGTTATTTTGGCTAAACGGAGCGAAAATCTGCATTTATACCATCACGGACGTTAGTTTAATAGCGTTTAACGATGGATCCACGGTACAGAATGCAAAAATATGATTGTTAAAATTTTCGACTAATCGGTTCTAAGAGGCGAAGCAATACGCCGCTGGGACTTTGAAATATTTCGGAGCGCACCTAAAGTTCGTTATTTTGGCTAAACGGAGCGAAAATCTGCATTTATACCATCACGGACGTTAGTTCAATAGCGTTTAACGATCGATCCACGGTACAGAATGCAAAAATATGATTGTTAAAATTTTCGACTAATCGGTTCTAAGAGGCGAAGCAATACGCCGCTGGGACTTTGAAATATTTCGGAGCGCACCTAAAGTTCGTTATTTTGGCTAAACGGAGCGAAAATCTGCATTTATACCATCACGGACGTTAGTTTAATAGCGTTTAACGATGGATCCACGGTACAGAATGCAAAAATATGATTGTTAAAATTTTCGACTTATCGGTTCTGGATCACTGAAAAATCAAAAAAAATTATTAATTTTGATTAATTAAATTACATATGTAGTTTTATATTGTTATAGTCTCGTATTTGTTAATGTTTTGTCGTAAGAAAATGCAAAAATATCGTTTTAATGTTTTCGTCTCATCGGTTCTGGATCGCTGAAAAATCAAAAAAAAATATTCATTTTGATTAATTAAATTACAAATGGAGTTTTATATTGCTATAGTCGCTTATTTGTTAATGTTTTACCGTAAGAAAATGCAAAAATATCGTTTTAATATTTTCATCTCATCGGTTCTGGGCGGTTTTAAAATTTTTTAAAATATT
>NW_027478247.1:15000-20000 GCF_051020975.1 Osmia lignaria lignaria | reverse complement strand
ATGCGTCGCCAAAGTTCGTACTTTTCGATAAAATCTTCGTCCTATGATACATTTCGATCAAGAACTACATTGATCGTCATGAAACTGTTTTTTTTTTTGGGAGACGTGTACGCTCCTTTTCATAAAGGAGACTATCTTATTGCGAAAGTCAAAATCGCACGCTCTCACGGCGATTTGCCCCCGTATACGCCTGGGCGTAAGCCCGTGCGTCGCCGACCTAGCGGCCTGCCGATCGGTATTTAGAGGGAGGCACTTTGAAAGCAACACGCCGTTGGAACTTTGAAAAATTTCGATGCGTCGCCAAAGTTCGTACTTTTCGATAAAATCTTCGTCCTATGATACATTTCGATCAAGAACTACATTGATCGTCATGAAACTGTTTTTTTTTTTGGGAGACGTGTACGCTCCTTTTCATAAAGGAGACTATCTTATTGCGAAAGTCAAAATCGCACGCTCTCACGGCGATTTGCCCCCGTATACGCCTGGGCGTAAGCCCGTGCGTCGCCGACCTAGCGGCCTGCCGATCGGTATTTAGAGGGAGGCACTTTGAAAGCAACACGCCGCTGGAACTTTGAAAAATTTCGGGGCAAAGCAATACGCGGCTGGGACTTTGAAATATTTCGGAGCGCACCTAAAGTTCGTTATTTTGGCTAAACGGAGCGAAAATCTGCATTTATACCATCACGGACGTTAGTTCAATAGCGTTTAACGATCGATCCACGGTACAGAACGCAAAAATATGATTGTTAAAATTTTCGACTAATCGGTTCTAAGAGGCGAAGCAATACGCCGCTGGGACTTTGAAATATTTCGGAGCGCACCTAAAGTTCGTTATTTTGGCTAAACGGAGCGAAAATCTGCATTTATACCATCACGGACGTTAGTTTAATAGCGTTTAACGATGGATCCACGGTACAGAATGCAAAAATATGAATGTTAAAATTTTCGACTAATCGGTTCTAAGAGGCGAAGCAATACGCCGCTGGGACTTTGAAATATTTCGGAGCGCACCTAAAGTTCGTTATTTTGGCTAAACGGAGCGAAAATCTGCATTTATACCATCACGGACGTTAGTTTAATAGCGTTTAACGATGGATCCACGGTACAGAATGCAAAAATATGATTGTTAAAATTTTCGACTAATCGGTTCTAAGAGGCGAAGCAATACGCCGCTGGGACTTTGAAATATTTCGGAGCGCACCTAAAGTTCGTTATTTTGGCTAAACGGAGCGAAAATCTGCATTTATACCATCACGGACGTTAGTCCAATAGCGTTTAACGATCGATCCACGGTACAGAATGCAAAAATATGATTGTTAAAATTTTCGACTAATCGGTTCTAAGAGGCGAAGCAATACGCCGCTGGGACTTTGAAATATTTCGGAGCGCACCTAAAGTTCGTTATTTTGGCTAAACGGAGCGAAAATCTGCATTTATACCATCACGGACGTTAGTTCAATAGCGTTTAACGATCGATCCACGGTACAGAATGCAAAAATATGAATGTTAAAATTTTCGACTAATCGGTTCTAAGAGGCGAAGCAATACGCCGCTGGGACTTTGAAATATTTCGGAGCGCACCTAAAGTTCGTTATTTTGGCTAAACGGAGCGAAAATCTGCATTTATACCATCACGGACGTTAGTTTAATAGCGTTTAACGATGGATCCACGGTACAGAATGCAAAAATATGATTGTTAAAATTTTCGACTAATCGGTTCTAAGAGGCGAAGCAATACGCCGCTGGGACTTTGAAATATTTCGGAGCGCACCTAAAGTTCGTTATTTTGGCTAAACGGAGCGAAAATCTGCATTTATACCATAACGGACGTTAGTTCAATAGCGTTTAACGATCGATCCACGGTACAGAATGCGAAAATATGATTGTTAAAATTTTCGACTAATCGGTTCTAAGAGGCGAAGCAATACGCCGCTGGGACTTTGAAATATTTCGGAGCGCACCTAAAGTTCGTTATTTTGGCTAAACGGAGCGAAAATCTGCATTTATACCATCACGGACGTTAGTTCAATAGCGTTTAACGATCGATCCACGGTACAGAATGCAAAAATATGATTGTTAAAATTTTCGACTAATCGGTTCTAAGAGGCGAAGCAATACGCCGCTGGGACTTTGAAATATTTCGGAGCGCACCTAAAGTTCGTTATTTTGGCTAAACGGAGCGAAAATCTGCATTTATACCATCACGGACGTTAGTTTAATAGCGTTTAACGATGGATCCACGGTACAGAATGCAAAAATATGAATGTTAAAATTTTCGACTAATCGGTTCTAAGAGGCGAAGCAATACGCCGCTGGGACTTTGAAATATTTCGGAGCGCACCTAAAGTTCGTTATTTTGGCTAAACGGAGCGAAAATCTGCATTTATACCATCACGGACGTTAGTTTAATAGCGTTTAACGATGGATCCACGGTACAGAATGCAAAAATATGATTGTTAAAATTTTCGACTAATCGGTTCTAAGAGGCGAAGCAATACGCCGCTGGGACTTTGAAATATTTCGGAGCGCACCTAAAGTTCGTTATTTTGGCTAAACGGAGCGAAAATCTGCATTTATACCATCACGGACGTTAGTCCAATAGCGTTTAACGATCGATCCACGGTACAGAATGCAAAAATATGATTGTTAAAATTTTCGACTAATCGGTTCTAAGAGGCGAAGCAATACGCCGCTGGGACTTTGAAATATTTCGGAGCGCACCTAAAGTTCGTTATTTTGGCTAAACGGAGCGAAAATCTGCATTTATACCATCACGGACGTTAGTTTAATAGCGTTTAACGATGGATCCACGGTACAGAATGCAAAAATATGATTGTTAAAATTTTCGACTAATCGGTTCTAAGAGGCGAAGCAATACGCCGCTGGGACTTTGAAATATTTCGGAGCGCACCTAAAGTTCGTTATTTTGGCTAAACGGAGTGAAAATCTGCATTTATACCATCACGGACGTTAGTTTAATAGCGTTTAACGATGGATCCACGGTACAGAATGCAAAAATATGATTGTTAAAATTTTCGACTAATCGGTTCTAAGAGGCGAAGCAATACGCCGCTGGGACTTTGAAATATTTCGGAGCGCACCTAAAGTTCGTTATTTTGGCTAAACGGAGCGAAAATCTGCATTTATACCATCACGGACGTTAGTTCAATAGCGTTTAACGATCGATCCACGGTACAGAATGCAAAAATATGATTGTTAAAATTTTCGACTAATCGGTTCTAAGAGGCGAAGCAATACGCCGCTGGGACTTTGAAATATTTCGGAGCGCACCTAAAGTTCGTTATTTTGGCTAAACGGAGCGAAAATCTGCATTTATACCATCACGGACGTTAGTTTAATAGCGTTTAACGATGGATCCACGGTACAGAATGCAAAAATATGATTGTTAAAATTTTCGACTAATCGGTTCTAAGAGGCGAAGCAATACGCCGCTGGGACTTTGAAATATTTCGGAGCGCACCTAAAGTTCGTTATTTTGGCTAAACGGAGCGAAAATCTGCATTTATACCATCACGGACGTTAGTTCAATAGCGTTTAACGATCGATCCACGGTACAGAATGCAAAAATATGATTGTTAAAATTTTCGACTAATCGGTTCTAAGAGGCGAAGCAATACGCCGCTGGGACTTTGAAATATTTCGGAGCGCACCTAAAGTTCGTTATTTTGGCTAAACGGAGCGAAAATCTGCATTTATACCATCACGGACGTTAGTTTAATAGCGTTTAACGATGGATCCACGGTACAGAATGCAAAAATATGATTGTTAAAATTTTCGACTAATCGGTTCTAAGAGGCGAAGCAATACGCCGCTGGGACTTTGAAATATTTCGGAGCGCACCTAAAGTTCGTTATTTTGGCTAAACGGAGCGAAAATCTGCATTTATACCATCACGGACGTTAGTTCAATAGCGTTTAACGATCGATCCACGGTACAGAATGCAAAAATATGATTGTTAAAATTTTCGACTAATCGGTTCTAAGAGGCGAAGCAATACGCCGCTGGGACTTTGAAATATTTCGGAGCGCACCTAAAGTTCGTTATTTTGGCTAAACGGAGCGAAAATCTGCATTTATACCATCACGGACGTTAGTCCAATAGCGTTTAACGATGGATCCACGGTACAGAATGCAAAAATATGATTGTTAAAATTTTCGACTAATCGGTTCTAAGAGGCGAAGCAATACGCCGCTGGGACTTTGAAATATTTCGGAGCGCACCTAAAGTTCGTTATTTTGGCTAAACGGAGCGAAAATCTGCATTTATACCATCACGGACGTTAGTTTAATAGCGTTTAACGATGGATCCACGGTACAGAATGCAAAAATATGATTGTTAAAATTTTCGACTAATCGGTTCTAAGAGGCGAAGCAATACGCCGCTGGGACTTTGAAATATTTCGGAGCGCACCTAAAGTTCGTTATTTTGGCTAAACGGAGCGAAAATCTGCATTTATACCATCACGGACGTTAGTTCAATAGCGTTTAACGATCGATCCACGGTACAGAATGCAAAAATATGATTGTTAAAATTTTCGACTAATCGGTTCTAAGAGGCGAAGCAATACGCCGCTGGGACTTTGAAATATTTCGGAGCGCACCTAAAGTTCGTTATTTTGGCTAAACGGAGCGAAAATCTGCATTTATACCATCACGGACGTTAGTTTAATAGCGTTTAACGATGGATCCACGGTACAGAATGCAAAAATATGATTGTTAAAATTTTCGACTAATCGGTTCTAAGAGGCGAAGCAATACGCCGCTGGGACTTTGAAATATTTCGGAGCGCACCTAAAGTTCGTTATTTTGGCTAAACGGAGCGAAAATCTGCATTTATACCATCACGGACGTTAGTTCAATAGCGTTTAACGATCGATCCACGGTACAGAATGCAAAAATATGATTGTTAAAATTTTCGACTAATCGGTTCTAAGAGGCGAAGCAATACGCCGCTGGGACTTTGAAATATTTCGGAGCGCA
>NW_027478247.1:0-2500 GCF_051020975.1 Osmia lignaria lignaria | reverse complement strand
TGGATCCACGGTACAGAATGCAAAAATATGAATGTTAAAATTTTCGACTAATCGGTTCTAAGAGGCGAAGCAATACGCCGCTGGGACTTTGAAATATTTCGGAGCGCACCTAAAGTTCGTTATTTTGGCTAAACGGAGCGAAAATCTGCATTTATACCATCACGGACGTTAGTTTAATAGCGTTTAACGATGGATCCACGGTACAGAATGCAAAAATATGATTGTTAAAATTTTCGACTAATCGGTTCTAAGAGGCGAAGCAATACGCCGCTGGGACTTTGAAATATTTCGGAGCGCACCTAAAGTTCGTTATTTTGGCTAAACGGAGCGAAAATCTGCATTTATACCATCACGGACGTTAGTCCAATAGCGTTTAACGATCGATCCACGGTACAGAATGCAAAAATATGAATGTTAAAATTTTCGACTAATCGGTTCTAAGAGGCGAAGCAATACGCCGCTGGGACTTTGAAATATTTCGGAGCGCACCTAAAGTTCGTTATTTTGGCTAAACGGAGCGAAAATCTGCATTTATACCATCACGGACGTTAGTTTAATAGCGTTTAACGATGGATCCACGGTACAGAATGCAAAAATATGATTGTTAAAATTTTCGACTAATCGGTTCTAAGAGGCGAAGCAATACGCCGCTGGGACTTTGAAATATTTCGGAGCGCACCTAAAGTTCGTTATTTTGGCTAAACGGAGCGAAAATCTGCATTTATACCATAACGGACGTTAGTTCAATAGCGTTTAACGATCGATCCACGGTACAGAATGCGAAAATATGATTGTTAAAATTTTCGACTAATCGGTTCTAAGAGGCGAAGCAATACGCCGCTGGGACTTTGAAATATTTCGGAGCGCACCTAAAGTTCGTTATTTTGGCTAAACGGAGCGAAAATCTGCATTTATACCATCACGGACGTTAGTTCAATAGCGTTTAACGATCGATCCACGGTACAGAATGCAAAAATATGATTGTTAAAATTTTCGACTAATCGGTTCTAAGAGGCGAAGCAATACGCCGCTGGGACTTTGAAATATTTCGGAGCGCACCTAAAGTTCGTTATTTTGGCTAAACGGAGCGAAAATCTGCATTTATACCATCACGGACGTTAGTTTAATAGCGTTTAACGATGGATCCACGGTACAGAATGCAAAAATATGAATGTTAAAATTTTCGACTAATCGGTTCTAAGAGGCGAAGCAATACGCCGCTGGGACTTTGAAATATTTCGGAGCGCACCTAAAGTTCGTTATTTTGGCTAAACGGAGCGAAAATCTGCATTTATACCATCACGGACGTTAGTTTAATAGCGTTTAAACGATGGATCCACGGTACAGAATGCAAAAATATGATTGTTAAAATTTTCGACTAATCGGTTCTAAGAGGCGAAGCAATACGCCGCTGGGACTTTGAAATATTTCGGAGCGCACCTAAAGTTCGTTATTTTGGCTAAACGGAGCGAAAATCTGCATTTATACCATCACGGACGTTAGTCCAATAGCGTTTAACGATCGATCCACGGTACAGAATGCAAAAATATGATTGTTAAAATTTTCGACTAATCGGTTCTAAGAGGCGAAGCAATACGCCGCTGGGACTTTGAAATATTTCGGAGCGCACCTAAAGTTCGTTATTTTGGCTAAACGGAGCGAAAATCTGCATTTATACCATCACGGACGTTAGTTTAATAGCGTTTAACGATGGATCCACGGTACAGAATGCAAAAATATGATTGTTAAAATTTTCGACTAATCGGTTCTAAGAGGCGAAGCAATACGCCGCTGGGACTTTGAAATATTTCGGAGCGCACCTAAAGTTCGTTATTTTGGCTAAACGGAGTGAAAATCTGCATTTATACCATCACGGACGTTAGTTTAATAGCGTTTAACGATGGATCCACGGTACAGAATGCAAAAATATGATTGTTAAAATTTTCGACTAATCGGTTCTAAGAGGCGAAGCAATACGCCGCTGGGACTTTGAAATATTTCGGAGCGCACCTAAAGTTCGTTATTTTGGCTAAACGGAGCGAAAATCTGCATTTATACCATCACGGACGTTAGTTCAATAGCGTTTAACGATCGATCCACGGTACAGAATGCAAAAATATGATTGTTAAAATTTTCGACTAATCGGTTCTAAGAGGCGAAGCAATACGCCGCTGGGACTTTGAAATATTTCGGAGCGCACCTAAAGTTCGTTATTTTGCTAAACGGAGCGAAAATCTGCATTTATACCATCACGGACGTTAGTTTAATAGCGTTTAACGATGGATCCACGGTACAGAATGCAAAAATATGATTGTTAAAATTTTCGACTAATCGGTTCTAAGAGGCGAAGCAATACGCCGCTGGGACTTTGAAATATTTCGGAGCGCACCTAAAGTTCGTTATTTTGGCTAAACGGAGCGAAAATCTGCATTTATACCATCACGGACGTTAGTTCAATAGCGTTTAACGATCGATCCACGGTACAGAATGCAAAAATATG
>NW_027478246.1:47500-50922 GCF_051020975.1 Osmia lignaria lignaria | reverse complement strand
AACCGAAAGTGAAGGATCATTAAAATTGAAATACAATATATATAAATATATAAATGTACCCGTCGTTGCGACACCCTAGTTAAATGGAAAGATATAAAAAAGAGAGAAAAGGAATACAGATGACCCGCCGTCTGATCTTTGCTAAATGATCTGGCATCACCGGAGTTTTTTTGGTCCGTGTTGCGTTCGCTCTATTCGAAATGAAACTCGCGGAGGCGAAGAATTGTTAAAAGTTTACGAAGCGTCTAGGAGTGGTTAAAACTGAGAGAGTTGAAACTACGATGTATTAGAACGAGCAACCGTCGAAACTTTGTTTTCGCGACGTTCTTTTCGTCGCTCTCGTCCCCACGCTCCTACGCTTTGGTTGTTTCTTTGCCATCCGTGTTGCGATAAAAAGATTTCTCCATTGTCCAAAAAGGACGGATCGAGATTCCTCTTTCGAGAGGGAGAGAGAGGTACTTGCGGGTAACCTGGAATCTACGAAACCCGCACCGTGGTAAGATTCGTGCGTCCGCCTGATCGATGTGTGTTGTTTACGGACCGGCTGAGAAGCGACGATAGCGAGTCTTTGAAAAACTATGTGTCCATTAGTTAGACCGATCGTCGCCGGCCGTGTGTCTGTTCGAATCTCGCAACCCACGATTCAGCGACAGGACGCGCGCTCGCATTCCTTGTGTGCGTTCGTACTTTTCAAGGTTTTTAAATGTACTTTACGCCCGACCGTCGAGAGGAGCGTGCCACTGGGCGTTTCTCCGACGGTTTCCGTCCTTGGACGCGATCGTGTCGTCAACGATCGAACAAACAAACAAATACGTTGGCGACGCCCGAATTCGCTCTCCCGCACGCGCCGGGTGGGAGAGTGATGTGGGTATCGAATGTGATGCGTGTTAATAATGAAAATAACACTCTAAAGATCTAAAGAGTTTGAAATACAAAATTTTACGATTACCCTGAACGGTGGATCACTTGGCTCGTGGGTCGATGAAGAACGCAGCTAATTGCGCGTCAACGTGTGAACTGCAGGACACATGAACATCGACATTTCGAACGCACATTGCGGTCCACGGATACAATTCCTGGACCACGCCTGGCTGAGGGTCGTTTTCTTAACAAAAGACTGCTTGCGTTTGCTTCTCGAAAAAGAGTAATTCATTTCTTTCTAAACATCTCGCCGTCGTTCAACGAAAGTAGAACGTTTCGGAGCGGGATTATCGAACGAAATTGAAAGAATGAATGAACGATAAACAAAGAAAGAGTCGCAACGTACGAGCGATAGTTGGGCAGTTCGTCGGCGTTTGTCGTGGAAACGATGTGACGAAAATCGCAACCGATACACTAAATGCAGGCCGTTAAAGGAGAGAAACAAATTTCGAAATATCTCTTCGAACTAGCGCAAGTGCGTCACGGCGCGCGAGTCGTTCGTTAAAATTTATAAACGACCGCCCGTGAAAGCACCGAGTTCTCGGAAGATAATCTATAAAGATTCTCCATCCTGCTGGAAGTTATCGGATCGGCGCGATTGTTCACTTGTAGAAATCCACGCTCCCGACGTTGCCAGAAACGATATTTACGAAAGGTGTGTCAAAAATAAACGAAAGAAGCTCTCCTATAAATTTAGAAAAAGCAAACGAGTGAAATGTTTGAGATGATAATTTGCTGAAATGCAAGCTCGAATAGCCCCAGGGTTTCGAATGATTCCCCGCGCTTTATACATCTCTCTGTTTACAAACGGTGTATAAATGAAAGATCGCTTCAGATGGGTCGTCGCTGTTTGACGCGCGATGCTGTTCCTTTTTTTTTGTCTGTCTGTGCGTTTAGCTTCGCTAAACAAGTTAAATGGTTAAAAAGCGTCGAAAAAGCGAATACACACGCGACAAGACAAATCTAACGAGTAAAGGAACGCTCCGCTCCAAGATAAAAATGGTTGTTTACAATCAATACAGCGTTTCGGTACCCCTGATCGTAGTCTGAAACTGTGTAACAAAAGAGAGGAAAGCGAATGGTGAAGGAACTTCGAAGCCTCCGTGGCGTGGCTAGAACTTGTGATAAAAGTATGTTTGCAGCAATTATGCATGCTCCCGTTAAAACAGCATTTCAATGTCTCGCATGGCTTAAAGCTCTAGGAGGCTTCAACATTTAGAATACATACGGACTACTTCGTTTGTTAAAGATAAGCGAAGACCGCGCGACCATCGCTCGGTCGTCCAGTCCTCGAAAGTTTTGTTGCGTTCCAAAGAAGAGACAAATGGGGTTTACCCTTGCGCTAAGGGGAGAAGAAGAGAAAAGCAGTTGTTAAATCTAAGAGGTGTGTGGAGTACATCGCGTGTTGGTTAAAATTGTTAAATGAAGTATACGCGAAATGTTCTCTCGCTCTTGCTTTTCCTCTTGCTTCCGTGGCGCTCGAAAAGAAGGGATGATAAATAAAGAAACCTATTCGAAATCTCTTGTGGAACAAAAAATAATACGGACGGACGTTAAAATTGAACCGAGACGAAATGGATCGTCTTGCGAGTTGTCTTCGCTTTGAAATTGTTAAAAATTGATAAAAGCAATACGACGAAGCTGCAGTCCGCAAAATGTTTGAAGCAAAAAGGAAATAACACGAAAATTATGGGAACGTCGTGTCTCAACTTTTTTTTCCCTCTTGTGCTCGTTTCATCGAACGATAAATACAAACATTTTGAAACGAGAGAGGAGGAAAAATTGAATATGCGAAAGGTTGATTCACGCACAGTTTCTCTACGTGTTTGCTTTTTTGCTTCTTTTCGTTTATTTTTTTTTTTTTTGCATCGAGCATCATTATTCACCTTTCGATGAAACCAAAGAAATTGACGACCTCAGAGTAGGCGAGATTACCCGCTGAATTTAAGCATATTATTAAGCGGAGGAAAAGAAACTAACTAGGATTTCCTTAGTAGCGGCGAGCGAACAGGAATGAGCCCAGCACTGAATCCCGCGGTACCGCCGCTGGGAAATGTAGTGTTCAGGAGGATCCGTTTATCCCGAGACATCGAATTGCGTCCAAGTCCATCTTGAATGGGGCCATTTACCCATAGAGGGTGCCAGGCCCGTAGTGACCGGTACGCGTTTCGGGAGGATCTCTCCTTAGAGTCGGGTTGCTTGAGAGTGCAGCCCTAAGTGGGTGGTAAACTCCATCTAAGGCTAAATACGACCACGAGACCGATAGCGAACAAGTACCGTGAGGGAAAGTTGAAAAGAACTTTGAAGAGAGAGTTCAAGAGTACGTGAAACCGTTCAGGGGTAAACCTGAGAAACCCAAAAGATCGAATGGGGAGATTCATCGTCAACAACGCTGGCTCCCGTTGGTGCGCGATGCCCCGGATGGACCTTCGGGTTCCATTAGCGAGGGCACACCACCTTCGGCGAATGTTCCGGCGAGGTAGTCGTGCACTTCTCCCCTA
>NW_027478246.1:40000-42500 GCF_051020975.1 Osmia lignaria lignaria | reverse complement strand
AGGCACTTTGAAAGCAACACGCCGCTGGAACTTTGAAAAATTTCGGGGCAAAGCAATACGCGGCTGGGACTTTGAAATATTTCGGAGCGCACCTAAAGTTCGTTATTTTGGCTAAACGGAGCGAAAATCTGCATTTATACCATCACGGACGTTAGTTCAATAGCGTTTAACGATCGATCCACGGTACAGACTGCAAAAATATGATTGTTAAAATTTTCGACTAATCGGTTCTAAGAGGCGAAGCAATACGCCGCTGGGACTTTGAAATATTTCGGAGCGCACCTAAAGTTCGTTATTTTGGCTAAACGGAGCGAAAATCTGCATTTATACCATCACGGACGTTAGTTTAATAGCGTTTAACGATGGATCCACGGTACAGAATGCAAAAATATGATTGTTAAAATTTTCGACTAATCGGTTCTAAGAGGCGAAGCAATACGCCGCTGGGACTTTGAAATATTTCGGAGCGCACCTAAAGTTCGTTATTTTGGCTAAACGGAGCGAAAATCTGCATTTATACCATCACGGACGTTAGTTCAATAGCGTTTAACGATCGATCCACGGTACAGAATGCAAAAATATGATTGTTAAAATTTTCGACTAATCGGTTCTAAGAGGCGAAGCAATACGCCGCTGGGACTTTGAAATATTTCGGAGCGCACCTAAAGTTCGTTATTTTGGCTAAACGGAGCGAAAATCTGCATTTATACCATCACGGACGTTAGTTTAATAGCGTTTAACGATGGATCCACGGTACAGAATGCAAAAATATGATTGTTAAAATTTTCGACTAATCGGTTCTAAGAGGCGAAGCAATACGCCGCTGGGACTTTGAAATATTTCGGAGCGCACCTAAAGTTCGTTATTTTGGCTAAACGGAGCGAAAATCTGCATTTATACCATCACGGACGTTAGTTCAATAGCGTTTAACGATGGATCCACGGTACAGAATGCAAAAATATGATTGTTAAAATTTTCGACTAATCGGTTCTAAGAGGCGAAGCAATACGCCGCTGGGACTTTGAAATATTTCGGAGCGCACCTAAAGTTCGTTATTTTGGCTAAACGGAGCGAAAATCTGCATTTATACCATCACGGACGTTAGTTCAATAGCGTTTAACGATCGATCCACGGTACAGACTGCAAAAATATGATTGTTAAAATTTTCGACTAATCGGTTCTAAGAGGCGAAGCAATACGCCGCTGGGACTTTGAAATATTTCGGAGCGCACCTAAAGTTCGTTATTTTGGCTAAACGGAGCGAAAATCTGCATTTATACCATCACGGACGTTAGTTTAATAGCGTTTAACGATGGATCCACGGTACAGAATGCAAAAATATGATTGTTAAAATTTTCGACTAATCGGTTCTAAGAGGCGAAGCAATACGCCGCTGGGACTTTGAAATATTTCGGAGCGCACCTAAAGTTCGTTATTTTGGCTAAACGGAGCGAAAATCTGCATTTATACCATCACGGACGTTAGTTCAATAGCGTTTAACGATCGATCCACGGTACAGAATGCAAAAATATGATTGTTAAAATTTTCGACTAATCGGTTCTAAGAGGCGAAGCAATACGCCGCTGGGACTTTGAAATATTTCGGAGCGCACCTAAAGTTCGTTATTTTGGCTAAACGGAGCGAAAATCTGCATTTATACCATCACGGACGTTAGTTTAATAGCGTTTAACGATGGATCCACGGTACAGAATGCAAAAATATGATTGTTAAAATTTTCGACTAATCGGTTCTAAGAGGCGAAGCAATACGCCGCTGGGACTTTGAAATATTTCGGAGCGCACCTAAAGTTCGTTATTTTGGCTAAACGGAGCGAAAATCTGCATTTATACCATCACGGACGTTAGTTCAATAGCGTTTAACGATCGATCCACGGTACAGACTGCAAAAATATGATTGTTAAAATTTTCGACTAATCGGTTCTAAGAGGCGAAGCAATACGCCGCTGGGACTTTGAAATATTTCGGAGCGCACCTAAAGTTCGTTATTTTGGCTAAACGGAGCGAAAATCTGCATTTATACCATCACGGACGTTAGTTTAATAGCGTTTAACGATGGATCCACGGTACAGAATGCAAAAATATGATTGTTAAAATTTTCGACTAATCGGTTCTAAGAGGCGAAGCAATACGCCGCTGGGACTTTGAAATATTTCGGAGCGCACCTAAAGTTCGTTATTTTGGCTAAACGGAGCGAAAATCTGCATTTATACCATCACGGACGCTAGTTTAATAGCGTTTAACGATCGATCCACGGTACAGAATGCAAAAATATGATTGTTAAAATTTTCGACTAATCGGTTCTAAGAGGCGAAGCAATACGCCGCTGGGACTTTGAAATATTTCGGAGCGCACCTAAAGTTCGTTATTTTGGCTAAACGGAGCGAAAATCTGCATTTATACCATCACGGACGTTAGTTTAATAGCGTTTAACGATGGATCCACGGTACAGAATGCAAAAATATGATTGTTAAAATTTTCGA
>NW_027478246.1:22500-25000 GCF_051020975.1 Osmia lignaria lignaria | reverse complement strand
TAATAGCGTTTAACGATGGATCCACGGTACAGAATGCAAAAATATGATTGTTAAAATTTTCGACTAATCGGTTCTAAGAGGCGAAGCAATACGCCGCTGGGACTTTGAAATATTTCGGAGCGCACCTAAAGTTCGTTATTTTGGCTAAACGGAGCGAAAATCTGCATTTATACCATCACGGACGTTAGTTCAATAGCGTTTAACGATCGATCCACGGTACAGAATGCAAAAATATGATTGTTAAAATTTTCGACTAATCGGTTCTAAGAGGCGAAGCAATACGCCGCTGGGACTTTGAAATATTTCGGAGCGCACCTAAAGTTCGTTATTTTGGCTAAACGGAGCGAAAATCTGCATTTATACCATCACGGACGTTAGTTTAATAGCGTTTAACGATGGATCCACGGTACAGAATGCAAAAATATGATTGTTAAAATTTTCGACTAATCGGTTCTAAGAGGCGAAGCAATACGCCGCTGGGACTTTGAAATATTTCGGAGCGCACCTAAAGTTCGTTATTTTGGCTAAACGGAGCGAAAATCTGCATTTATACCATCACGGACGTTAGTTCAATAGCGTTTAACGATGGATCCACGGTACAGAATGCAAAAATATGATTGTTAAAATTTTCGACTAATCGGTTCTAAGAGGCGAAGCAATACGCCGCTGGGACTTTGAAATATTTCGGAGCGCACCTAAAGTTCGTTATTTTGGCTAAACGGAGCGAAAATCTGCATTTATACCATCACGGACGTTAGTTCAATAGCGTTTAACGATCGATCCACGGTACAGACTGCAAAAATATGATTGTTAAAATTTTCGACTAATCGGTTCTAAGAGGCGAAGCAATACGCCGCTGGGACTTTGAAATATTTCGGAGCGCACCTAAAGTTCGTTATTTTGGCTAAACGGAGCGAAAATCTGCATTTATACCATCACGGACGTTAGTTTAATAGCGTTTAACGATGGATCCACGGTACAGAATGCAAAAATATGATTGTTAAAATTTTCGACTAATCGGTTCTAAGAGGCGAAGCAATACGCCGCTGGGACTTTGAAATATTTCGGAGCGCACCTAAAGTTCGTTATTTTGGCTAAACGGAGCGAAAATCTGCATTTATACCATCACGGACGTTAGTTCAATAGCGTTTAACGATCGATCCACGGTACAGAATGCAAAAATATGATTGTTAAAATTTTCGACTAATCGGTTCTAAGAGGCGAAGCAATACGCCGCTGGGACTTTGAAATATTTCGGAGCGCACCTAAAGTTCGTTATTTTGGCTAAACGGAGCGAAAATCTGCATTTATACCATCACGGACGTTAGTTTAATAGCGTTTAACGATGGATCCACGGTACAGAATGCAAAAATATGATTGTTAAAATTTTCGACTAATCGGTTCTAAGAGGCGAAGCAATACGCCGCTGGGACTTTGAAATATTTCGGAGCGCACCTAAAGTTCGTTATTTTGGCTAAACGGAGCGAAAATCTGCATTTATACCATCACGGACGTTAGTTCAATAGCGTTTAACGATGGATCCACGGTACAGAATGCAAAAATATGATTGTTAAAATTTTCGACTAATCGGTTCTAAGAGGCGAAGCAATACGCCGCTGGGACTTTGAAATATTTCGGAGCGCACCTAAAGTTCGTTATTTTGGCTAAACGGAGCGAAAATCTGCATTTATACCATCACGGACGTTAGTTCAATAGCGTTTAACGATCGATCCACGGTACAGACTGCAAAAATATGATTGTTAAAATTTTCGACTAATCGGTTCTAAGAGGCGAAGCAATACGCCGCTGGGACTTTGAAATATTTCGGAGCGCACCTAAAGTTCGTTATTTTGGCTAAACGGAGCGAAAATCTGCATTTATACCATCACGGACGTTAGTTTAATAGCGTTTAACGATGGATCCACGGTACAGAATGCAAAAATATGATTGTTAAAATTTTCGACTTATCGGTTCTGGATCACTGAAAAATCGAAAAAAATTATTAATTTTGATTAATTAAATTACATATGTAGTTTTATATTGTTATAGTCTCGTATTTGTTAATGTTTTGTCGTAAGAAAATGCAAAAATATCGTTTTAATGTTTTCGTCTCATCGGTTCTGGATCGCTGAAAAATCAAAAAAAAATATTAATTTTGATTAATTAAATTACAAATGGAGTTTTATATTGCTATAGTCGCTTATTTGTTAATGTTTTACCGTAAGAAAATGCAAAAATATCGTTTTAATATTTTCATCTCATCGGTTCTGGGCGGTTTTAAAATTTTTTAAAATATTAATTAAACCCATGATTTACATGAGAATGTGAATTTATTATGTCCTGCATGTTAATTTATTAATTTTCATGTATAGAACGTTATAAAATGAAAGGATATGTTCGACGATATTTTCAGTCTAAGTTTTACCGTGCCGGCGGGATGGTACGCTCTCACGGCGGTTTGCACAGGCATACGCCTGGGCGTAAGCCCATGCGTCGCCGA
>NW_027478246.1:5000-10000 GCF_051020975.1 Osmia lignaria lignaria | reverse complement strand
ACGTGTACGCTCCTTTTCATAAAGGAGACTATCTTATTGCGAAAGTCAAATCGCACGCTCTCACGGCGATTTTGCCCCCGTATACGCCCTGGGCGTAAGCCCGTGCGTCGCCGACCTAGCGGCCTGCCGATCGGTATTTAGAGGGAGGCACTTGAAAGCAACACGCCGCTGGAACTTTGAAAAATTTCGGGGCGAAGCAATACGCCGCTGGGACTTTGAAATATTTCGGAGCGCACCTAAAGTTCGTTATTTTGGCTAAACGGAGCGAAAATCTGCATTTATACCATCACGGACGTTAGTTCAATAGCGTTTAACGATCGATCCACGGTACAGAATGCAAAAATATGATTGTTAAAATTTTCGACTAATCGGTTCTAAGAGGCGAAGCAATACGCCGCTGGGACTTTGAATATTCGGAGCGCACCTAAAGTTCGTTATTTTGGCTAAACGGAGCGAAAATCTGCATTTATACCATCACGGACGTTAGTTTAATAGCGTTTAACGATCGATCCACGGTACAGAATGCAAAAATATGATTGTTAAAAATTTTCGACTAATCGGTTCTAAGAGGCGAAGCAATACGCCGCTGGGACTTTGAAATATTTCGGAGCGCACCTAAAGTTCGTTATTTTGGCTAAACGGAGCGAAAATCTGCATTTATACCATCACGGACGTTGTTTAATAGCGTTTAACGATGGATCCACGGTACAGAATGCAAAAATATGATTGTTAAAATTTTCGACTAATCGGTTCTAAGAGGCGAAGCAATACGCCGCTGGGACTTTGAAATATTTCGGAGCGCACCTAAAGTTCGTTATTTTGGCTAAACGGAGCGAAAATCTGCATTTATACCATCACGGACGTTAGTTAATAGCGTTTAACGATCGATCCACGGTACAGAATGCAAAAATATGATTGTTAAAATTTTCGACTAATCGGTTCTAAGAGGCGAAGCAATACGCCGCTGGGACTTTGAAATATTTCGGAGCGCACCTAAAGTTCGTTATTTTGGCTAAACGGAGCGAAAATCTGCATTTATACCATCACGGACGTTAGTTTAATAGCGTTTAACGATGGATCCACGGTACAGAATGCAAAAATATGATTGTTAAAATTTTCGACTAATCGGTTCTAAGAGGCGAAGCAATACGCCGCTGGGACTTTGAATATTTCGGAGCGCACCTAAAGTTCGTTATTTTGGCTAAACGGAGCGAAAATCTGCATTTATACCATCACGGACGTTAGTTTAATAGCGTTTAACGATCGATCCACGGTTACAGAATGCAAAAATATGATTGTTAAAATTTTCGACTAAATCGGTTCTAGAGGCGAAGCAATACGCCGCTGGGGACTTTGAAATATTTCGGAGCGCACCTAAAGTTCGTTATTTTGGCTAACGGAGCGAAAATCTGCATTTATACCATCACGGACGTTAGTTTAATAGCGTTTAACGATGGATCCACGGTACAGAATGCAAAAATATGATTGTTAAAATTTTCGACTAATCGTTCTAAGAGGCGAAGCAATACGCCGCTGGGACTTTGAAATATTTCGGAGCGCACCTAAAGTTCGTTATTTTGGCTAAACGGAGCGAAAAATCTGCATTTATACCATCACGGACGTTAGTTTAATAGCGTTTAACGATCGATCCACGGTACAGAATGCAAAAATATGATTGTTAAAATTTTCGACTAATCGGTTCTAAGAGGCGAAGCAATACGCCGCTGGGACTTTGAAATATTTCGGAGCGCACCTAAAGTTCGTTATTTTGGCTAAACGGAGCGAAATCTGCATTTATACCATCACGGACGTTAGTTTAATAGCGTTTAACGAGCGATCCACGGTACAGAATGCAAAAATATGATTGTTAAAATTTTCGACTAATCGGTTCTAAGAGGCGAAGCAATACGCCGCTGGGACTTTGAAATATTTCGGAGCGCACCTAAAGTTCGTTATTTTGGCTAAACGGAGCGAAAATCTGCATTTATACCATCACGGACGTTAGTTTAATAGCGTTTAAACGATGGATCCACGGTACAGGAATGCAAAAATATGA
Organism: Osmia lignaria lignaria; assembly: GCF_051020975.1. Lineage (NCBI taxonomy): Eukaryota > Metazoa > Arthropoda > Insecta > Hymenoptera > Megachilidae > Osmia > Osmia lignaria. The sequence goes on along the minus strand of NW_027478246.1, from coordinate 7,944 downwards.
TTGTTAAAATTTTCGACTAATCGGTTTCTAAGAGGCCGAAGCAATACGCCGCTGGTACTTTGAAATATTTCGGAGCGCACCTAAAGTTCGTTTATTTTGGCTAAACGGAGCGAAAATCTGCATTTATACCATCACGGACGTTAGTTTAATAGCGTTTAACGATCGATCCACGGTACAGAATGCAAAAATATGATTGTTAAAATTTTCGACTAATCGGTTCTAAGAGGCGAAGCAATACGCCGCTGGGACTTTGAAATATTTCGGAGCGCACCTAAAGTTCGTTATTTTGGCTAAACGGAGCGAAAATCTGCATTTATACATCACGGACGTTAGTTTAATAGCGTTTAACGATGGATCCACGGTACAGAATGCAAAAAATATGATTGTTAAAATTTTCGACTAATCGGTTCTAAGAGGCCGAAGCAATACGCCGCTGGGACTTTGAAATATTTCGGAGCGCACCTAAAGTTCGTTATTTTGGCTAAACGGAGCGAAAATCTGCATTTATACCATCACGGACGTTAGTTTAATAGCGTTTAACGATCGATCCACGGTACAGAATGCAAAAATATGATTGTTAAAATTTTCGACTAATCGGTTCTAAGAGGCGAAGCAATACGCCGCTGGGACTTTGAAAATTTCGGAGCGCACCTAAAGTTCGTTATTTTGGCTAAACGGAGCGAAAATCTGCATTTATACCATCACGGACGTTAGTTTAATAGCGTTTAACGATGGATCCACGGTACAGAATGCAAAAATATGATTGTTAAAATTTTCGACTAATCGGTTCTAAGAGGCGAAGCAATACGCCGCTGGGACTTTGAAATATTTCGGAGCGCACCTAAAGTTCGTTATTTTGGCTAAACGGAGCGAAAATCTGCATTTTATACCATCACGGACGTAGTTAATAGCGTTTAACGATCGATCCACGGTACAGAATGCAAAAATATGATTGTTAAAATTTTCGACTAATCGGTTCTAAGAGGCGAAGCAATACGCCGCTGGGACTTTGAAATATTTCGGAGCGCACCTAAAGTTCGTTATTTTGGCTAAACGGAGCGAAAATCTGCATTTATACCATCACGGACGTTAGTTTAATTGCGTTTAACGATGGATCCACGGTACAGAATGCAAAAATATGATTGTTAAAATTTTCGACTAATCGGTTCTAAGAGGCGAAGCAATACGCCGCTGGGACTTTGAAATATTTCGGGAGCGCACCTAAAGTTCGTTATTTTGGCTAAACGGAGCGAAAATCTGCATTTATACCATCACGGACGTTAGTTTAATAGCGTTTAAACGATCGATCCACGGTACAGAATGCAAAAAATATGATTGTTAAAATTTTCGACTAATCGGTTCTAAGAGGCGAAGCAATACGCCGCTGGGACTTTGGAAATATTTCGGAGCGCACCTAAAGTTCGTTATTTTGGCTAAACGGAGCGAAAATCTGCATTTATACCATCACGGACGTAGTTTAATAGCGTTTAACGATGGATCCACGGTACAGAATGCAAAAATATGATTGTTAAAATTTTCGACTTATCGGTTCTGGATCACTGAAAAATCAAAAAAAAATTATTAATTTTGATTAATTAAATTACATATGTAGTTTATATTGTTATAGTCTCGTATTTGTTAATGTTTTGTCGTAAGGAAAATGCAAAAAAATCGTTTTAATGTTTTCGTCTCATCGGTTCTGGATCGCTGAAAAATCAAAAAAAAATATTAATTTTCATTAATTAAATTACAAATGGAGTTTTATATTGCTATAGTCGCTTATTTGTTAATGTTTACCGTAAGAAAATGCAAAAATATCGTTTTAATATTTTCATCTCATCGGTTCTGGGCGGTTTTAAAATTTTTTAAAATATTAATTAAACCCATGATTTACATGAGAATGTGAATTTATTATGTCCTGCATGTTAATTTATTAATTTTCATGTATAGAACGTTATAAAATGAAAGGATATGTTCGACGATATTTTCAGTCTAAGTTTTACCGTGCCGGCGGGATGGTACGCTCTCACGGCGGTTTGCACAGGCATACGCCTGGGCGTAAGCCCATGCGTCGCCGACCTAGCGGCCGGCCGTTCGGTATTTATAGGAAGGCACTTTCGGTTCGCTCGGACCGGTCGGGAGTAGCGTCGAGCGTGTGGCTCTTTTATGACTTCGGTTGAAAAGCAGTCTACCGCTCCTCGAGAATATACTTTCTCGACTATTCTCGTTCCGGTTTTCCGTTGCGGATTATTATTAATCTCCACACAGCATTACCACGGGTCGGTGTCTAAGACCGAATGGCCCATATGTGGTGAGCCTTGTAATATAAGGCTGGTGACCTGTATGCACTTATAAATGTTGCATACTTGTACAAACTGAGCATCAACTGTCTGTAACCAAAATTTGTTAAAACTGAAAAAGTTATAAGATTGTATAAAATTTTTGAACCAAGAAAGTAGTGTTAGACGAAAATTCGTTCTATCACTTTTAGAAGGGAGACTGTTTGGAAATATTTAAAGTATAAAATACACAAAAGTCCACTGAATTATGAACAAAATTACGTCCCTGAATTTAAGAAAAGTCAAGAGGTGTCAGAAATAAAATCCTCTCTGATACGTTCAGAGAGGAAAATAAGTATGGAGAGAGGAGTAAAAATGAAAGAAGTTTTAAGGCTGGGGAAACTTCTAAAGGAGAGAGATTCCAACATATCTAATATGTACATTTAAAGCAAGTCCAAGGAACTCTCTCCGTTAATGTTTGAAAAGGTGTGTGCAGATGGAGGAGAAATGTATAAAGTACAGAGACGAGGTTGGTGGGCCCGCTCTAATGATAAAGATTATAAAATTTGGTGGCAAAATGACCAGCATGATCACTGTACGCGCTTTCTCGATTTGTATAGCATGCCACTGTCCGCGCTATCTTTTATTATATTGTCCAGCGTGTG
>NW_027478246.1:0-2500 GCF_051020975.1 Osmia lignaria lignaria | reverse complement strand
CCTTTATCTCTCTAACTTATACTTATGGGTCGTCGTCTACTTGATCGGGTACAAACAAGTCGTAAGAAACAAACAAACAAACCACAAAAATACAAGTCGTAAAAAAACAAACTTCTGTTGGTTAACCTACAATATGAAGGATCGAAATGAAAGAAGGATCATATTATTACAAACCGAAAGTGAAGGATCATTAAAATTGAAATACAATATATATAAATATATAAATGTACCCGTCGTTGCGACACCCTAGTTAAATGGAAAGATATAAAAAAGAGAGAAAAGGAATACAGATGACCCGCCGTCTGATCTTTGCTAAATGATCTGGCATCACCGGAGTTTTTTTGGTCCGTGTTGCGTTCGCTCTATTCGAAATGAAACTCGCGGAGGCGAAGAATTGTTAAAAGTTTACGAAGCGTCTAGGAGTGGTTAAAACTGAGAGAGTTGAAACTACGATGTATTAGAACGAGCAACCGTCGAAACTTTGTTTTCGCGACGTTCTTTTCGTCGCTCTCGTCCCCACGCTCCTACGCTTTGGTTGTTTCTTTGCCATCCGTGTTGCGATAAAAAGATTTCTCCATTGTCCAAAAAGGACGGATCGAGATTCCTCTTTCGAGAGGGAGAGAGAGGTACTTGCGGGTAACCTGGAATCTACGAAACACGCACCGTGGTAAGATTCGTGCGTCCGCCTGATCGATGTGTGTTGTTTACGGACCGGCTGAGAAGCGACGATAGCGAGTCTTTGAAAAACTATGTGTCCATTAGTTAGACCGATCGTCGCCGGCCGTGTGTCTGTTCGAATCTCGCAACCCACGATTCAGCGACAGGACGCGCGCTCGCATTCCTTGTGTGCGTTCGTACTTTTCAAGGTTTTTAAATGTACTTTACGCCCGACCGTCGAGAGGAGCGTGCCACTGGGCGTTTCTCCGACGGTTTCCGTCCTTGGACGCGATCGTGTCGTCAACGATCGAACAAACAAACAAATACGTTGGCGACGCCCGAATTCGCTCTCCCGCACGCGCCGGGTGGGAGAGTGATGTGGGTATCGAATGTGATGCGTGTTAATAATGAAAATAACACTCTAAAGATCTAAAGAGTTTGAAATACAAAATTTTACGATTACCCTGAACGGTGGATCACTTGGCTCGTGGGTCGATGAAGAACGCAGCTAATTGCGCGTCAACGTGTGAACTGCAGGACACATGAACATCGACATTTCGAACGCACATTGCGGTCCACGGATACAATTCCTGGACCACGCCTGGCTGAGGGTCGTTTTCTTAACAAAAGACTGCTTGCGTTTGCTTCTCGAAAAAAGAGTAATTCATTTCTTTCTAAACATCTCGCCGTCGTTCAACGAAAGTAGAACGTTTCGGAGCGGGATTATCGAACGAAATTGAAAGAATGAATGAACGATAAACAAAGAAAGAGTCGCAACGTACGAGCGATAGTTGGGCAGTTCGTCGGCGTTTGTCGTGGAAACGATGTGACGAAAATCGCAACCGATACACTAAATGCAGGCCGTTAAAGGAGAGAAACAAATTTCGAAATATCTCTTCGAACTAGCGCAAGTGCGTCACGGCGCGCGAGTCGTTCGTTAAAATTTATAAACGACCGCCCGTGAAAGCACCGAGTTCTCGGAAGATAATCTATAAAGATTCTCCATCCTGCTGGAAGTTATCGGATCGGCGCGATTGTTCACTTGTAGAAATCCACGCTCCCGACGTTGCCAGAAACGATATTTACGAAAGGTGTGTCAAAAATAAACGAAAGAAGCTCTCCTATAAATTTAGAAAAAGCAAACGAGTGAAATGTTTGAGATGATAATTTGCTGAAATGCAAGCTCGAATAGCCCCAGGGTTTCGAATGATTCCCCGCGCTTTATACATCTCTCTGTTTACAAACGGTGTATAAATGAAAGATCGCTTCAGATGGGTCGTCGCTGTTTGACGCGCGATGCTGTTCCTTTTTTTTTGTCTGTCTGTGCGTTTAGCTTCGCTAAACAAGTTAAATGGTTAAAAAGCGTCGAAAAAGCGAATACACACGCGACAAGACAAATCTAACGAGTAAAGGAACGCTCCGCTCCAAGATAAAAATGGTTGTTTACAATCAATACAGCGTTTCGGTACCCCTGATCGTAGTCTAAAACTGTGTAACAAAAGAGAGGAAAGCGAATGGTGAAGGAACTTCGAAGCCTCCGTGGCGTGGCTAGAACTTGTGATAAAAGTATGTTTGCAGCAATTATGCATGCTCCCGTTAAAACAGCATTTCAATGTCTCGCATGGCTTAAAGCTCTAGGAGGCTTCAACATTTAGAATACATACGGACTACTTCGTTTGTTAAAGATAAGCGAAGACCGCGCGACCATCGCTCGGTCGTCCAGTCCTCGAAAGTTTTGTTGCGTTCCAAAGAAGAGACAAATGGGGTTTACCCTTGCGCTAAGGGGAGAAGAAGAGAAAAGCAGTTGTTAAATCTAAGAGGTGTGTGGAGTACATCGCGTGTT
>NW_027478245.1:0-51274 GCF_051020975.1 Osmia lignaria lignaria | reverse complement strand
AGTGCGTTTACAGCGAGAAATGGGTCAAATCGGGCTGTAATTGTTGAACCGTCGCTGAGATCGTCAAACTCCCGACGGAGATGTGCCATATTGTTCCGATATAGTGCAGAACGACCCAAACCGGAGCAAAATCGTGCAAGAGAGTGCGTTTTCAGCGAGAAATGGGTCAAATCGGGCTGTAATTGTTAAACCGTCACTGATGTCGTCAAAGTCTCAACGGAAATGTGCTATATGGGTCCGAAGTAGTGCAGAACGACCCAAACCGGAGCAAAATCGTGCAAGGGAGTGCGTTTTCAGCGAGAACTGGGTCAAATCGGGCTGTAATTGTTAAACCGTCACTGATATCGTCAAAGTCGCGACGGAAATGTGCTATTTGGGTCCGATATAGTGCAGAACAACACAAACCGGAGCAAAATCGGGCAAGGGAAGTGCGTTTACAGCGTGAAAATCGGACAAATCGGGCTGTAATTGTTGAACCGTCGCTGATATCGCCTAACTCTCGACGGAAATGTGCTATTTGGGACCGATATAGTGCAGAACGAGACAAACCGAAGCAAAATCGTGCAAGGAAGTGCGTTTACAGCGAGAAATGGGGCAAATCGGGCTGTAATTGTTAAACCGACACTGATATCGTCAAACTCTCGACGGAAATGTCCTATTTGGGTCCGATATAGTGCGGAACAACACAAACCGGAGCAAAATCGTGCAAGGGAGTGCGTTCTCAGCGAGAAATGAGCCAAATCGGGCTGTAATTGTTCAACCGTCACTGATATCGTCAAAGTCTCGACGGAAATGTGCTATCTGTGTCCGATATAGTGCAGAACAACACAAACCGGTGCAAAATCGTGCAAGGAAGTGCGTTACAGGGAGAAATGGGACAAATCGGGCTGTAATTGTTAAACCGACACTGATATCGTCACACTCTCGACGGAGATGTCCTATTTGGGTCCGATATAGTGCAGAACGAGACAAACCGAAGCTAAATCGTGCAAGGAAGTGCGTTTACAGCGAGAAATGTGTCAAATCAGGCTGTGATTGTTGAACCGTCGCTGATATCGTCAAACTCTCGTCGGAAATGTGCTATTTGGTCCGATATAGTGCAGAACGACACAAACCGGAGCAAAATCGTGCATGGAGTGCGTTTTCAGCGAGAAATGGGTCAAATCGGGCTGCGATTGTTGAACCGTCGCTGAGATCGTCAAACCCTCGACGGAAATGTAGTGCTATATGGGTCCGATGTAGTGCAGAACGACCCAAACCGGAGGCAATCGTGCAAGGGAGTGCGGTTTTCAGCGAGAAATGGGTCAAATCGGCTGTAATTGTAAAACCGTCACTGATATCGTCAAACTCTCGACGGAAATATGCTATTTGGGTACGATACAGTGCAGACCGATACAAACCGGAACAAAACCGTGCAAGGGAGTGCGTTTTCAGCGAGAAATGGGTCAAATCAGGCTGTAATTGTTAAACCGACACTGACATCGTCAAACGCTCGACGGAAATGTCCTATTTGGTTCCGATATAGTGCAGAACGAGAGCAACCGAAGCAAAATAGCGCAAGGAAGTGCGTTTACAGCGAGCAATGCGTCAAATCGGGCTGTAATTGTTAAACCGACACTGATATCGTCAAAGTCTCGACGGAAATGAGCTACTTGGGTCCAATACAGTGCAGAACTACACAAACCGGAGCAAAATCGTGCAAGGGAGTGCGTTTTCAGCGAGAAATGGGCCAAATCGGGCTGTAATTGTTCAACCGTCACTGATATCGTCAAAGTCTCGACGGAAGTGTGCTATCTGGGTCCGATATAGTGTAGAACAACACAAACCGGTGCAAAATCGTGCCAGGAAGTTGCGTTTACAGCGAGAAATGTGTCAAATCGGGCTGTAATTGTTAAACCGACACTGATATCGTCAAAGTCTCGACGGAAATGAGCTACTTGGGTCCGATACAGTGCGGAACAACACAAACCGGAGCAAATCGTGCAAGGGAGTGCGTTTACAGCGAGAAATGGCCCAAATCGGCCTGTAATTGTTCAACCGTCACTGATATCGTCAAAGTCTCGACGGAAATGTGCTATCTGGGACCGATATAGTGTAGAACAACACAAACCGGTGCAAAATCGTGCAAGGAAGTGCGTTTACAGCGAGAAATGTGTCAAATCGGGCTGTGATTTTTGAACCGTCGCTGAGATCGTCAAACTCTCGACGGAAATGTGCTATATGGGTCCGATATAGTGCAAAACGACGCAAACCGGAGCCAAATCGTGCAAGGAAGTGCGTTTACAGCGAGAAATGGGACAAATCGGGCGGTAATTGTTGAACCGTCGCTGATATCGCCAACTGTCGACGGAAATGTGCTATTTGGGACCGATATAGTGCAGAACGAGACAAACCGAAGCAAAATCGTGCAAGGAAGTGCGTTTACAGCGAGAAAATGTGTCAAATCGGGCTGTGATTGTTGAACCGTCGCTGAGATCGTGAAACTCTCGACGGAAATGTGCTATATGGGTCCGATATAGTGCAGAACGACGCAAACCGGAGCCAAAACGTGCATGGCAGTGCGTTTGCAGCGAGAAATGCGCCAAATCGGGCTGCGATTGTTGAACCGTCGCTGAGATCGTCAAACCCTCGACGGAAATGTGCTATATGGGTCCGATATAGTGCAGAACGACGCAAACCGGAGCCAAATCGTGCAAGGGAGTGCGTTTTCAGCGAGAAATGGGTCAAATCGGGCTGTAATTGTTAAACCGTCACTGATATCGTCAAAGTCGCGACGGAAATGTGCTATTTGGGTCCGATATAGTGCAGAACAACACAAACCGGAGCAAAATCGGGCAAGGGAGTGCGTTTACAGCGAGAAATCGGACAAATCGGGCTTGTAATTGTTGAACCGTCGCTGATATCGCCTAACTCTCGACGGAAATGTGCTATTTGGGTCCGATATAGTGCAGAACAACACAAACCGGTGCAAAATCGTGCAAGGAAGTGCGTTTACAGCGAGAAATGGGTCAAATCGGGCTGTGATTGTTGAACCGTCGCTGATATCGTCCAACGCTCGACGGAAATGTGCTATATGGGTCCGACGTAGTGCAGAACGAGCCAAACCGGAGGCAAATCGTGCAAGGGAGTGCGTTTTCAGCGAGAAATGGGCCAAATCGGGCTGTAATTGTTCAACCGTCACTGATATCGTCAAAGTCTCGACGGAAATGTGCTATCTGGGTCCGATATAGTGTAGAACAACACAAACCGGTGCAAATCGTGCAAGGAAGTGCGTTTGCAGCGAGAAATGGGTCAAATCGGGCTCTAATTGTTAAACCGTCACTGATATAGCCAAATTCTCGACGGAAATGAGCTGTTTGGGTCCGATGCAGTGCAGAACAACACAAACCGGAGCAAAATCGTGCAAGGGAGTGCATTTTCAGTGAGAAATGTGTCAAATCGGGATGTAATTGTTGAACCGTCGCTGAGATCGTCAAACCCTCGACGGATATGTGCTATATGGGTCCGATATAGTGCAGAACGATCCAAACCGGAGCAAAATCGTGCAAGGGAGTGCGTTTTCAGCGAGAAATGGGTCAAATCGGGCTGTAATTGATGAACCGTCGCCGATATCGTCAATCTCTCGACGGAAATGTGCTATTTGTCTCCCATATAGTGCAGATCGACACAAACCGGAGCAAAATTGTGCAAGGGAGTGCGTTTTCAGCGAGAAATGGGTCCAATCCGGCTGTAATTGGTAAACCGTCACTGATATCGTGAAACTCTCGACCGAAATGTGCTATATAGGTCCGATATATTGCAGAACGATACAAACCGGTGCAAAATCGTGCAAGGGTGTGCGTTTTCAGTGAGAAATGGGTCAAATCGGGCTGTAATTGTTGAACCGTCGCTGATATCGTCAAGGTCTCGACGGAAATGTGCTACTTGGGTCCGAATATAGTGCAGAACAACCCAAACCGGAGCAAAATCGTGCAAGGGAGTGCGTTTTCAGCGAGAAATGTGTCAAATCGGGCTGTAATTGTTAAACCGTCGCTGATATCGTCAAACTCTCGACGGAAATGGGCTATTTGGGTACGACATAGTGCAGAACTTCACAATCCGGAGCATAATCGGGCAAGGGAGTGCGTTTTCAGCGAGAAATGTGTTAAATCGGGCTGTAATTGTTAAACCGTCACTGATAACGTCAAACTCTCGACGGAAATGTGCTATTTGGGTCCGATATAGTGCAGAACGAGACAAACCGAAGCAAAATCGTGCAAGGAAGAGCGTTTACAGCGAGAAACGGGTCAAATCGGGCTGTAATTGTCGAACCGTCGCTGAGATCGTCAAACCCTCGACGGATATGTGCTATATGGGTCCGATATAGTGCAGAACGATCCAAACCGGAGCAAAATCGTGCAAGGGAGTGCGTTTTCAGCGAGAAATGTGTCAAATCGGGCTGTAATTGTTAAACAGTCGCTGAGATCGTCAAACCCTCGACGGATATGTGCTATATGGGTCCGATATTGTGCAGAACGATCCAAACCGGAGCAAAATCGTGCAAGGGAGTGCGTTTTCAGCGAGAAATGGGTCAAATCGGGCTGTAATTGATGAACCGTCGCCGATATCGTCAATCTCTCGACGGAAATGTGCTATTTGGGTACGATATAGTGCAGATCGACACAAACCGGAGCAAAATCGTGCAAGGGAGTGCGTTTTCAGCGAGAAATGGGTCAAACCCGGCTGTAATTGATGAACCGTCGCCGATATCGTCATCTCTCGACGGAAATGTGCTATTTGTCTCCCATATAGTGCAGATCGACACAAACCGGGGCAAAATCGTGCAAGGAAGAGCGTTTACAGCGAGAAACGGGTCAAATCGGGCTGTAATTGTTGAACCGTCGCTGAGATCGTCAAACCCTCGACGATATGTGCTATATGGGTCCGATATAGTGCAGAACGATCCAACCGGAGCAAAATCGTGCAAGGGTAGTGCGTTTTCAGCGAGAAATGTGTCAAATCGGGCTGTAATTGTTAAACAGTCGCTGAGATCGTCAAACCCTCGACGGATATGTGCTATATGGGTCCGATATTGTGCAGAACGACACAAACCGGAGCAAAATCGTGCAAGGGAGTGCGTTTTCAGCGAGAAATGGGTCAAACCCGGCTGTAATGATGAACCGTCGCCGATATCGTCAATCTCTCGACGGAAATGTGCTATTTGTCTCCCATATAGTGCAGATCGACACAAACCGGAGCAAAATCGTGCAAGGAAGAGCGTTTACAGCGAGAAACGGGTCAAATCGGGCTGTAATTGTTGAACCGTCGCTGAGATCGTCAAACCCTCGACGGATATGTGCTATATGGGTCCGATATAGTGCAGAACGATCCAAACCGGAGCAAAATCGTGCAAGGGAGTGCGTTTTTCAGCGAGAAATGTGTCAAATCGGGCTGTAATTGTTAAACAGTCGCTGAGATCGTCAAACCCTCGACGGATATGTGCTATATGGGTCCGATATTGTGCAGAACGATCCAAACCGGAGCAAAATCGTGCAAGGGAGTGCGTTTTCAGCGAGAAATGGGTCAAATCGGGCTGTAATAGATGAACCGTCGCCGATATCGTCAATCTCTCGACGGAAATGTGCTATTTGGGTACGATATAGTGCAGATCGACACAAACCGGAGCAAAATCGTGCAAGGGAGTGCGTTTTCAGCGAGAAATGGGTCAAACCCGGCTGTAATTGATGAACCGTCGCTGATATCGTCAAACTCTGGACGGAAATGTGCTATTTGGGTCCGAAATAGTGCAAAACGACAGAAACCTGAGCAAAATCGTACAAGGTAGTGCGTTTTCAGCGAGAAATGCGTGAAATCGGGCTGTAATTCTTAAACGTCCCTGATATCGTCAAACTGTCGACGGAAATGTGCTATTTGGGTACGATATAGTGCAGAAGGACACAAACCGGAGCAAAATCGTGCAAGGGAGAGCGTTTTCATCGAGAAATGGTTCAAAATCGGGCTGTAATTGTTAAACCGTCACTGATATCGTTAAATTCTCGACGGAAATGAGCTATTTGGGTCCGATGCAGTGCAGAACCACACAAACCGGAGCAAAATCGTGCAAGGGTGTGCATTTTCAGTGAGAAATGTGTCAAATCGGGCTGTAATTGTTGAACCGTCGCTGATATCGTCAAAGTCTCGATGGAAATGTGCTACTTGGGTCCGATATAGTGCAGAACAACCCAAACTGGAGCAAAATCGTGCAAGGGAGTGCGTTTTCAGCGAGAAATGTGTCAAATCGGGCTGTAATTGTTAAACCGTCGCTGATATCGTCAAACTCTCGACGGAAATGGGCTACTTGGGTCCGAAATAGTGCAAACGACAGAAACAGGAGCAAAATCGTGCAAGGGAGTGCGTTTTCAGCGAGAAATGTGTCAAATCGGGCTGTGATTGTAGAACCGTCGCTGAGATCGTCAAACTCTCGATGGAAATGTGCTATGTGGGTCCGATATAGTGCAGAACGACCCAAACCGGAGCCAAATCCTGCAAAGGAGTGCGTTTTCAGCGAGAAATGGTTCAAATCGGGCTGTAATTGTTAAACCGTCACTGATATAGTCAAATTCTCGACGGAAATGAGCTGTTTGGGTCCGATGCAGTGCAGAACAACACAAACCGGAGCAAAATCGTGCAAGGGAGTGCATTTTCAGTGAGAAATGTGTCAAATCGGGCTGTAACTGTTGAACCGTCGCTGATATCGTCAACGTCTCGACGGAAATGTGCTATTCGGGTACAATATAGTGCAGAACAACACAAACCGGAGCCAAAGCGTGCAAGGGAGTGCGTTTTCAGCGAGAAATGGGTCAAATCTGGCTGTAATTGTCGAACCGTCGCTGATATCGTCAAACTCTCGACGGAAATGTGCTATTTGTCTCCCATATAGTGCAGATCGACACAAACCGGAGCAAAATTGTGCAAGGGAGTGCGTTTTCAGCGAGAAATGGGTCCAATCGGGCTGTAATTGGTAAACCGTCACTGATATCGTGAAACTCTCGACCGCAATGTGCTATATAGGTCCGATATATTGCAGAACGATACAAACCGGTGCAAAATCGTGCAACGGTGTGCGTTTTCAGTGAGAAATGGGTCAAATCGGGCTGTAATTGTTGAACCGTCGCTGATATCGTCAAAGTCTCGACGGAAATGTGCTACTTGGGTGCGATATAGTGCAGAACAACCCAAACCGGAGCAAAATCGTGCAAGGGAGTGCGTTTTCAGCGAGAAATGGGTCAAATCGGGCTGTAATTGATGAACCGTCGCCGATATCGTCAATCTCTCGACAGAAATGTGCTATTTGGGTACGATATAGTGCAGAAGGACACAAACCGGAGCAAAATCGTGCAAGGGAGAGCGTTTTCATCGAGAAATGGTTCAAATCGGGCTGTAATTGTTAAACCGTCACTGATATCGTTAAATTCTCGACGGAAATGAGCTATTTGGGTCCGATGCAGTGCAGAACAACACAAACCGGAGCAAAATCGTGCAAGGGTGTGCATTTTCAGTGAGAAATGTGTCAAATCGGGCTGTAATTGTTGAACCGTCGCTGATATCGTCAAAGTCTCGATGGAAATGTGCTACTTGGGTCCGATATAGTGCAGAACGAGACAAACCGAAGCAAAATCGTGCAAGGAAGAGCGTTTACAGCGAGAAATGGGTCAAATCGGGCTGTAATTGTTGAACCGTCGCTGAGATCGTCAAACCCTCGACGGATATGTGCTATATGGGTCCGATATAGTGCAGAACGATCCAAACCGGAGCAAAATCGTACAAGGGAGTGCGTTTTCAGCGCGAAATGCGTCAAATCGGGCTGTAATTGTTAAACCGTCACTGATATCGTCAAACTCGAGACGGAAATGTGCTATTTGGGTCCGACATAGTGCAGAACGAGACAAACCGAAGCAAAATCGTGCAAGGAAGAGCGTTTACAGCGAGAAATGGGTCAAATCGGGCTGTAATTGTTGAACCGTCGCTGAGATCGTCAAACCGTCGACGGATATGTGCTATATGGGTCCGATATAGTGCAGAACGATCCAAACCGGAGCAAAATCGTACAAGGGAGTGCGTTTTCAGCGCGAAATGCGTCAAATCGGGCTGTAATTGTTAAACCGTCACTGATATCGTCAAACTCGAGACGGAAGTGTGCTATTTGGGTCCGATATAGTGCAGAACGAGACAAACCGAAGCAAAATCGTGCAAGGGAGTGCGTTTTCAGCGAGGAATGTGCCAAATCGGGCTGTAATTGTTAAACCGTCACTGATATCGTCAAACTATCGACGGAAATGTGCTATTTGGGTACGATACAGTGCAGACCGATACAAACCGGAACAAAATCGTGCAAGGGAGTGCGTTTTCAGCGAGAAATCGGTCAATTCAGGCTGTAATTGTTGAACCGTCGCTGATATCGTCAAACTCTCGACGGAAATGTGCTATTTGGATACGATATAGTGCAGAACGACACAAACCGGAGAAAAATCGTGCAAGGGAGGGCGTTTTCAGCGAGAAATGGGTCAAAGCGGGCTGTAATTGTTGAACCGTGGCTGATATCGTCAAACTGTCGACGGAAATGTGCTATTTGGGTACGATACAGTGCAGACCGATACAAACCGGAACAAAATCGTGGAAGGGAGTGCGTTTTCAGCGAGAAATCGGTCAATTCAGGCTGTAATTGTTAAACCGACACTGATATCGTCAAACTCTCGACGGAAATGTCCTATTTGGGTCCGATATAGAGCAGAACGCGACAAACCGAAGCAAAATCGTGCAAGGAAGTGCGTTTACTGCGAGAAATGCGTCAAATCGGGCTGTAATTGTTAAACCGGCACTGATATCGTCAAACTCTCGACGGAAATGTCCTGTTTGGATCCGATATAGAGCAGAACGAGACAAACCGAAGCTAAATCGTGCAAGGAAGTGCGTTTACAGCGAGAAATGTGTCAAATCCGGCTGTAATTGTGGAACCGTCGCTGATATCGTCAAAGTCTCGACGGAGATGTGCTATTTGGGTGCTATATAGTGCAGAACGACACAAACCGGAGCAATATCGTGCAAGGGAGTGCGTTTTCAGCGAGAAATGGGTCAAATCGGGCTGTAATTGTTAAACCGTCACTGATATCGTCAAACTCTCGAAGGAAATGTGCTATTTGGGTACGATATAATGCAGAACTTCACAATCCGGAGCAACATCGTGCAAGGTAGTGCGTTTTCAGCGCGAAATGTGTTAAATCGAGCTGTAATTGTTAAACCGTCACTGATATCGTTAAACTCTCGAAGGAAATGAGCTATTTGGGTCCGAAATAGTGCAAAACGACACAAACCGGAGCAAAATCGTACAAGGGAGTGCGTTTTTAGCGAGAAATGTGCCAAATCGGGCTGCAATTGTTGAACGGTGGCTTATATCGTCAAACTCTCGACGGAAATGTCCTATTTGGATCCGACATAGTGCAGAACGAGACAAACCGACGCTAAATCGTGCAAGGAAGTGCGTTTACAGCGAGAAATGTGTCAAATCCGGCTGCAATTGTTGAACCGTCACCGATATCGTCAAACCCTCGACGGAAATGTGCTATTTGGGTCCGATATAGTGCAGAACGACACAAACCGGAGCATAATCGTGCAAGGGAGTGCGTTTTCAGCGAGGAATGGGTCAAATCGGGCTGTAATTGTTAAACCATCTCTGATATCGTCAAACTCTCGACGGAAATGTGCAATTTGGGTTGCGATATAATGCAGAACGACACAAACCGAAGCAAAACAGTGCAAGGGAGTGCGTTTTCAGCGAGGAATGGGTCAAATCGGGCTGTAATTGTTGAACCGTGGCTGATATCGTCAAACTCTCGACGGAAATGTCCTATTTGGGTACGATATAGTGCAGAACGACACAAACCGAAGCAAAATCGTGCAAGGGAGCGCGTTTTCAGCGAGAAATGGGTCAAATCGGGCTGTAATTGTTGAACCGTGGCTGATATCGTCAAACTATCGACGGAAATGTGCTATTTGGGTACGATACAGTGCAGACCGATACAAACCGGAACAAAATCGTGGAAGGGAGTGCGTTTTCAGCGAGAAATCGGTCAATTCAGGCTGTAATTGTTAAACCGACACTGATATCGTCAAACTCTCGACGGAAATGTGCTATTTGGGTACGATACAGTGCAGACCGATACAAACCGGAGCAGAATCGTACAAGGGAGTGCGTTTTCAGCGAGAAATGTGTCAATTCCGGCTGTAATTGTTAAACCGTCACCGATATCGTCAAACTGTCGACGGAAATGTGCTATTTGGGTACGATATAGTGCAGAACGACACAAACCGAAGCAAAATCGTGCAAGGGAGCGCGTTTTCAGCGAGAAATGGGTCAAATCGGGCTGTAATTGTTGAACCGTGGCTGATATCGTCAAACTATCGACGGAAATGTGCTATTTGGGTACGATACAGTGCAGACCGATACAAACCGGAACAAAATCGTGGAAGGGAGTGCGTTTTCAGCGAGAAATCGGTCAATTCAGGCTGTAATTGTTAAACCGACACTGATATCGTCAAACTCTCGACGGAAATGTGCTATTTGGGTACGATACAGTGCAGACCGATACAAACCGGAGCAGAATCGTACAAGGGAGTGCGTTTTCAGCGAGAAATGTGTCAATTCCGGCTGTAATTGTTAAACCGTCACCGATATCGTCAAACTGTCGACGGAAATGTGCTATTTGGGTCCGATATAGTGCAGATCGACACAAACCGGAGCAAAATCGTGCAAGGGAGTGCGTTTTCAGCGAGAAATGGGTCAAACCCGGCTGTAATTGATGAACCGTCGCTGATATCGTCAAACTCTGGACGGAAATGTGCTATTTGGGTCCGAAATAGTGCAAAACGACAGAAACCTGAGCAAAATCGTACAAGGTAGTGCGTTTTCAGCGAGAAATGCGTGAAATCGGGCTGTAATTCTTAAACCGTCCCTGATATCGTCAAACTGTCGACGGAAATGTGCTATTTGGGTACGATATAGTGCAGAAGGACACAAACCGGAGCAAAATCGTGCAAGGGAGAGCGTTTTCATCGAGAAATGGTTCAAATCGGGCTGTAATTGTTAAACCGTCACTGATATCGTTAAATTCTCGACGGAAATGAGCTATTTGGGTCCGATGCAGTGCAGAACCACACAAACCGGAGCAAAATCGTGCAAGGGTGTGCATTTTCAGTGAGAAATGTGTCAAATCGGGCTGTAATTGTTGAACCGTCGCTGATATCGTCAAAGTCTCGATGGAAATGTGCTACTTGGGTCCGATATAGTGCAGAACAACCCAAACTGGAGCAAAATCGTGCAAGGGAGTGCGTTTTCAGCGAGAAATGTGTCAAATCGGGCTGTAATTGTTAAACCGTCGCTGATATCGTCAAACTCTCGACGGAAATGGGCTACTTGGGTCCGAAATAGTGCAAAACGACAGAAACAGGAGCAAAATCGTGCAAGGGAGTGCGTTTTCAGCGAGAAATGTGTCAAATCGGGCTGTGATTGTAGAACCGTCGCTGAGATCGTCAAACTCTCGATGGAAATGTGCTATGTGGGTCCGATATAGTGCAGAACGACCCAAACCGGAGCCAAATCCTGCAAAGGAGTGCGTTTTCAGCGAGAAATGGTTCAAATCGGGCTGTAATTGTTAAACCGTCACTGATATAGTCAAATTCTCGACGGAAATGAGCTGTTTGGGTCCGATGCAGTGCAGAACAACACAAACCGGAGCAAAATCGTGCAAGGGAGTGCATTTTCAGTGAGAAATGTGTCCAATCGGGCTGTAACTGTTGAACCGTCGCTGATATCGTCAACGTCTCGACGGAAATGTGCTATTCGGGTACAATATAGTGCAGAACAACACAAACCGGAGCCAAAGCGTGCAAGGGAGTGCGTTTTCAGCGAGAAATGGGTCAAATCTGGCTGTAATTGTCGAACCGTCGCTGATATCGTCAAACTCTCGACGGAAATGTGCTATTTGTCTCCCATATAGTGCAGATCGACACAAACCGGAGCAAAATTGTGCAAGGGAGTGCGTTTTCAGCGAGAAATGGGTCCAATCGGGCTGTAATTGGTAAACCGTCACTGATATCGTGAAACTCTCGACCGCAATGTGCTATATAGGTCCGATATATTGCAGAACGATACAAACCGGTGCAAAATCGTGCAACGGTGTGCGTTTTCAGTGAGAAATGGGTCAAATCGGGCTGTAATTGTTGAACCGTCGCTGATATCGTCAAAGTCTCGACGGAAATGTGCTACTTGGGTGCGATATAGTGCAGAACAACCCAAACCGGAGCAAAATCGTGCAAGGGAGTGCGTTTTCAGCGAGAAATGGGTCAAATCGGGCTGTAATTGATGAACCGTCGCCGATATCGTCAATCTCTCGACAGAAATGTGCTATTTGGGTACGATATAGTGCAGAAGGACACAAACCGGAGCAAAATCGTGCAAGGGAGAGCGTTTTCATCGAGAAATGGTTCAAATCGGGCTGTAATTGTTAAACCGTCACTGATATCGTTAAATTCTCGACGGAAATGAGCTATTTGGGTCCGATGCAGTGCAGAACAACACAAACCGGAGCAAAATCGTGCAAGGGTGTGCATTTTCAGTGAGAAATGTGTCAAATCGGGCTGTAATTGTTGAACCGTCGCTGATATCGTCAAAGTCTCGATGGAAATGTGCTACTTGGGTCCGATATAGTGCAGAACGAGACAAACCGAAGCAAAATCGTGCAAGGAAGAGCGTTTACAGCGAGAAATGGGTCAAATCGGGCTGTAATTGTTGAACCGTCGCTGAGATCGTCAAACCCTCGACGGATATGTGCTATATGGGTCCGATATAGTGCAGAACGATCCAAACCGGAGCAAAATCGTACAAGGGAGTGCGTTTTCAGCGCGAAATGCGTCAAATCGGGCTGTAATTGTTAAACCGTCACTGATATCGTCAAACTCGAGACGGAAATGTGCTATTTGGGTCCGACATAGTGCAGAACGAGACAAACCGAAGCAAAATCGTGCAAGGAAGAGCGTTTACAGCGAGAAATGGGTCAAATCGGGCTGTAATTGTTGAACCGTCGCTGAGATCGTCAAACCGTCGACGGATATGTGCTATATGGGTCCGATATAGTGCAGAACGATCCAAACCGGAGCAAAATCGTACAAGGGAGTGCGTTTTCAGCGCGAAATGCGTCAAATCGGGCTGTAATTGTTAAACCGTCACTGATATCGTCAAACTCGAGACGGAAGTGTGCTATTTGGGTCCGATATAGTGCAGAACGAGACAAACCGAAGCAAAATCGTGCAAGGGAGTGCGTTTTCAGCGAGGAATGTGCCAAATCGGGCTGTAATTGTTAAACCGTCACTGATATCGTCAAACTATCGACGGAAATGTGCTATTTGGGTACGATACAGTGCAGACCGATACAAACCGGAACAAAATCGTGCAAGGGAGTGCGTTTTCAGCGAGAAATCGGTCAATTCAGGCTGTAATTGTTGAACCGTCGCTGATATCGTCAAACTCTCGACGGAAATGTGCTATTTGGATACGATATAGTGCAGAACGACACAAACCGGAGAAAAATCGTGCAAGGGAGGGCGTTTTCAGCGAGAAATGGGTCAAAGCGGGCTGTAATTGTTGAACCGTGGCTGATATCGTCAAACTGTCGACGGAAATGTGCTATTTGGGTACGATACAGTGCAGACCGATACAAACCGGAACAAAATCGTGGAAGGGAGTGCGTTTTCAGCGAGAAATCGGTCAATTCAGGCTGTAATTGTTAAACCGACACTGATATCGTCAAACTCTCGACGGAAATGTCCTATTTGGGTCCGATATAGAGCAGAACGCGACAAACCGAAGCAAAATCGTGCAAGGAAGTGCGTTTACTGCGAGAAATGCGTCAAATCGGGCTGTAATTGTTAAACCGGCACTGATATCGTCAAACTCTCGACGGAAATGTCCTGTTTGGATCCGATATAGAGCAGAACGAGACAAACCGAAGCTAAATCGTGCAAGGAAGTGCGTTTACAGCGAGAAATGTGTCAAATCCGGCTGTAATTGTGGAACCGTCGCTGATATCGTCAAAGTCTCGACGGAGATGTGCTATTTGGGTGCTATATAGTGCAGAACGACACAAACCGGAGCAATATCGTGCAAGGGAGTGCGTTTTCAGCGAGAAATGGGTCAAATCGGGCTGTAATTGTTAAACCGTCACTGATATCGTCAAACTCTCGAAGGAAATGTGCTATTTGGGTACGATATAATGCAGAACTTCACAATCCGGAGCAACATCGTGCAAGGTAGTGCGTTTTCAGCGCGAAATGTGTTAAATCGAGCTGTAATTGTTAAACCGTCACTGATATCGTTAAACTCTCGAAGGAAATGAGCTATTTGGGTCCGAAATAGTGCAAAACGACACAAACCGGAGCAAAATCGTACAAGGGAGTGCGTTTTTAGCGAGAAATGTGCCAAATCGGGCTGCAATTGTTGAACGGTGGCTTATATCGTCAAACTCTCGACGGAAATGTCCTATTTGGATCCGACATAGTGCAGAACGAGACAAACCGACGCTAAATCGTGCAAGGAAGTGCGTTTACAGCGAGAAATGTGTCAAATCCGGCTGCAATTGTTGAACCGTCACCGATATCGTCAAACCCTCGACGGAAATGTGCTATTTGGGTCCGATATAGTGCAGAACGACACAAACCGGAGCATAATCGTGCAAGGGAGTGCGTTTTCAGCGAGGAATGGGTCAAATCGGGCTGTAATTGTTAAACCATCTCTGATATCGTCAAACTCTCGACGGAAATGTGCAATTTGGGTTGCGATATAATGCAGAACGACACAAACCGAAGCAAAACAGTGCAAGGGAGTGCGTTTTCAGCGAGGAATGGGTCAAATCGGGCTGTAATTGCTAAACGGTCGCTGATATCGTCAAACTTTCGACGGGAATGTGCTACTTGGGTCCGAAATAGTGCAAAACGACACAAACCGGAGCAAAATCGTACAGGGGAGTGCGTTTTCAGCGAGGAATGGGTCAAATCGGGCTGTAATTGTTAAACCATCTCTGATATCGTCAAACTCTCGACGGAAATGTGCAATTTGGGTTGCGATATAATGCAGAACGACACAAACCGAAGCAAAACAGTGCAAGGGAGTGCGTTTTCAGCGAGGAATGGGTCAAATCGGGCTGTAATTGTTGAACCGTGGCTGATATCGTCAAACTG
The DNA here is from genome assembly GCF_051020975.1 of Osmia lignaria lignaria. Lineage (NCBI taxonomy): Eukaryota > Metazoa > Arthropoda > Insecta > Hymenoptera > Megachilidae > Osmia > Osmia lignaria. The sequence continues at coordinate 36,007 of NW_027478245.1, read as the reverse complement.
TCGACGGAAATGTGCTATTTGGGTACGATATAGTGCAGAACGACACAAACCGAAGCAAAATCGTGCAAGGGAGCGCGTTTTCAGCGAGAAATGGGTCAAATCGGGCTGTAATTGTTGAACCGTGGCTGATATCGTCAAACTCTCGACGGAAATGTGCTATTTGGGTACGATATAGTGCAGAACTTCACAATCCGGAGCAACATCGTGCAAGGTAGTGCGTTTTCAGCGAGAAATGTGTTAAATCGGGCTGTAATTGCTGAACCGTCACTGATATCGTCAAACTCTCGAAGGAAATGAGCTATTTGGGTCCGATATAGTGCAGAACGAGACAAACCGAAGCAAAATCGTGCAAGGAAGTGCGTTTAAAGCGAGAAATGGGGCAAATCGGGCTGTAATTGTTAGACCGACACTGATATCGTCTAACTCTCGACGGAAATGTCCTATTTGGGTCCGATATAGTGCAGACCGATACAAACCGGAACAAAATCGAGCAAGGGAGTGCGTTTTCAGCGAGAAATGGGTCAAATCGGGCTGTAATTGTTGAACCGTGGCTGATATCGTCAAACTCTCGACGGAAATGTGCAATTTGGGTCCGAAGTAGTGCAAAACGATACAAACCGGAGCAAAATCGTACAAGGGAGTGCATTTTCAGCGAGATATGCGTGAAATCGGGCTGTAATTCTTAAACCGTCACTGATATCGTCAAACTGTCGACGGAAATGTGCTTTTTGGGTCCGATATAGTGCAGAACGAGACAAACCGAAGCAAAATCGTGCAAGGAAGTGGGTTTACAGCGAGAAATGTGTCAAATCGGGCTGTAATTGTTGGACCGTCGCTGAGACCGTCAAACTCCCGACGGAGATGGACTACATGGGTCCGATATAGTGCAAAACGACACAAACTGGAGCAAAATCGTACAAGGGAGTGCATTTTCAGCGAGAAATGGGTCGAATCGGGCTGTAATTGTTGAACAGTGGCTGATATCATCAAACTATCGACGGAAATGTGCTATTTGGGTACGATACAGTGCAGACCGATACAAACCGGAACAAAATCGTGCAAGGGAGTGCGTTTTCAGCGAGAAATGGGTCAAAGCGGGCTGTAATTGTTAAACCGTCACTGATATCGTCAAACTCTCGACGGAAATGTGCTATTTGGATACGATATAGTGCAGAACGACACAAACCGTAGCAAAATCGTTCCAGGGAGTGCATTTTCAGCGAGGAATGGGTCAAATCGGGCTGTAATTGTTGAACCGTGGCTGATATCGTCAAACTGTCGACGGAAATGTGCTATTTGGGTACGATACAGTGCAGACCGATACAAACCGGAACAAAATCGTGGGAGGGAGTGCGTTTTCAGCGAGAAATCGGTCAATTCAGGCTGTAATTGTTAAAGCGACACTGATATCGTCAAACTCTCGACGGAAATGTCCTATTTGGGTCCGATATAGAGCAGAACGCGACAAACCGAAGCAAAATCGTGCAAGGAAGTGCGTTTACTGCGAGAAATGCGTCAAATCGGGCTGTAATTGTTAAACCGGCACTGATATCGTCAAACTCTCGACGGAAATGTCCTGTTTGGATCCGATATAGAGCAGAACGACACAAACCGGAGCATAATCGTGCAAGGGAGTGCGTTTTCACCGAGAAATGTGTCAAATCGGGCTGTAATTGCTAAACGGTCGCTGATATCGTCAAACTTTCGACGGGAATGTGCTACTTGGGTCCGAAATAGTGCAAAACGACACAAACCGGAGCAAAATCGTACAGGGGAGTGCGTTTTCAGCGAGGAATGGGTCAAATCGGGCTGTAATTGTTAAACCATCTCTGATATCGTCAAACTCTCGACGGAAATGTGCAATTTGGGTTGCGATATAATGCAGAACGACACAAACCGAAGCAAAACAGTGCAAGGGAGTGCGTTTTCAGCGAGGAATGGGTCAAATCGGGCTGTAATTGTTGAACCGTGGCTGATATCGTCAAACTGTCGACGGAAATGTGCTATTTGGGTACGATATAGTGCAGAACGACACAAACCGAAGCAAAATCGTGCAAGGGAGCGCGTTTTCAGCGAGAAATGGGTCAAATCGGGCTGTAATTGTTGAACCGTGGCTGATATCGTCAAACTCTCGACGGAAATGTGCTATTTGGGTACGATATAGTGCAGAACTTCACAATCCGGAGCAACATCGTGCAAGGTAGTGCGTTTTCAGCGAGAAATGTGTTAAATCGGGCTGTAATTGCTGAACCGTCACTGATATCGTCAAACTCTCGAAGGAAATGAGCTATTTGGGTCCGATATAGTGCAGAACGAGACAAACCGAAGCAAAATCGTGCAAGGAAGTGCGTTTACAGCGAGAAATGGGGCAAATCGGGCTGTAATTGTTAGACCGACACTGATATCGTCTAACTCTCGACGGAAATGTCCTATTTGGGTCCGATATAGTGCAGACCGATACAAACCGGAACAAAATCGAGCAAGGGAGTGCGTTTTCAGCGAGAAATGGGTCAAATCGGGCTGTAATTGTTGAACCGTGGCTGATATCGTCAAACTCTCGACGGAAATGTGCAATTTGGGTCCGAAGTAGTGCAAAACGATACAAACCGGAGCAAAATCGTACAAGGGAGTGCATTTTCAGCGAGATATGCGTGAAATCGGGCTGTAATTCTTAAACCGTCACTGATATCGTCAAACTGTCGACGGAAATGTGCTTTTTGGGTCCGATATAGTGCAGAACGAGACAAACCGAAGCAAAATCGTGCAAGGAAGTGGGTTTACAGCGAGAAATGTGTCAAATCGGGCTGTAATTGTTGGACCGTCGCTGAGACCGTCAAACTCCCGACGGAGATGGACTACATGGGTCCGATATAGTGCAGAACGACGCAAACCGGAGCAAAATCGTGCAAGGGAGTGCGTTTTCAGCGAGAAATGGGTCAAATCGGGCTGTAATTCTTGAACCGTCGCTGATATCGTAAACGTCTCGACGGAAATGTGCTACTTGGGTCCGATATAGTGCAGAACAACACAAACCGGAGCAAAATCGTGCAAGGCAGTGCGTTTTCAGCGAGAAATGGGTTAAATCGGGCTGTAATTGTTCAACCATCACTGATAACGTCAAACTCGAGACGGAAATGTGCTATTTGGGGCCGATATAGTGCAGAACGAGACAAACCGAAGCAAAATCGTGCAAGGAAGTGCGTTTACAGCGAGAAGTGGGTCAAATCGGGCTGTAATTGTTGAACCGTCGCTGAGATCGTCAATCTCCCGACGGAGATGTGCTATATGGGTCCGATATAGTGCAGAACGACCCAAACCGGTGCAAAATCGTGCAAGGGAGTGCGCTTTCAGCGAGAAATGGGTCAAATCGGGCTGTAATTGTTCAACCGTCACTGATATCGTCAACCTCTCGACGGAAATGTGCTATTTGGGTCCGATATAGTGCAGAACAACACAAAGCGGAGCAAAATCGTGCAAGGGAGTGCGTTTTCAGCGAGAAATGGGTCAAATCGGGCTGTAATTGTTAAACCGACACTGATATCGTCAAACGTCTCGACGGAAATGTGCTACTTGGGTCCGATATAGTGCAGAACAACACAAACCGGAGCAAAATCGTGCAAGGGAGTGCGTTTTCAGCGAGAAATGGGTTAAATCGGGCTGTAATTGTTCAACCATCACTGATATCGTCAAACTCGAGACGGAAATGTGCTATTTGGGGCCGATATAGTGCAGAACGAGAGAAACCGAAGCAAAATCGTGCAAGGAAGTGCGTTTACAGCGAGAAGTGGTTCAAATCGGGCTGTAATTGTTGAACCGTCGCTGAGATCGTCAAACTCCCGACGGAGATGTGCTATATGGGTCGGATATAGTGCAGAACGACCCAAACCGGTGCAAAATCGAGCAAGGGAGTGCGCTTTCAGCGAGAAATGCGTGAAATCAGGCTGTAATTGTTAAACCGACACTGATATCGTCAAACTCTCGACGGAAATGTGCTTTTTGTGTCCGATATAGTGCAGAACGAGACAAACAGAAGCAAAATCGTGCAAGGGAATGCGTTTTCAGCGAGAAATGGGTTAAATCGGGCTGTAATTGTTCAACCATCACTGATATCGTCAAACTCCGGACGGAGATGGGCTACATGGGTCCGATATAGTGCAGAACGACCCAAACCGGAGCAAAATCGTGCAAGGGAGTGCGTTTTCAGCGAGAAATGGGTCAAATCGGGCTGTAATTGTTGAACCGTCGCTGATATCGTAATCGTCTCGACGGAAATGTGCTACTTGGGTGCGATATAGTGCAGAACAACACAAACCGGAGCAAAATCGTGCAAGGCAGTGCGTTTTCAGCGAGAAATGGGTCAAATCGGGCTGTAATTGTTAAACCGTCACTGATATCGTCAAAGTCTCAACGGAAATGTGCTATTTGTGTCCGATATAGTGCAGAACAACACAAACCGGAGCAAAATCGTACACGGGAGTGCGTTTTCAGCGAGGAATGGGTCAAATCGGGCTGTAATTGTTAAACCGACACTGATATCGTCAAACTCTCGACGGAAATGTCCTATTTGGGTCCGATATAGTGCAGAACGAGACAAACCGATGCAAAATCGTGCAAGGTAGTGCGTTTACAGCGAGAAATGGGTCAAATCGGGCTGTAATTGTTAAACCGTCTCTGATATCGTCAAACTGTCGACGGGAATGTGTTATTTGGGTCCGATATAGGTCAGAAAGACCCAAACCGGAGCAAAATCGTACAAGGGAGTGCGTTTTCAGCAAGGAATGGGTCAAATCGGGGTGTAATTGTTGAACCGTGGCTGATATCGTCAAACTCTCGACGGAAATGTGCTATTTGGATCCGAAGTAGTGCAAAACGACCCAAACCGGAGCAAAATCGTACAAGGGAGTGCGTTTTCAGCGAGGAATGGGTCAAATCGGGCTGTAATTGTTAAACCGCCACTGATATCGTCATTTCTCGACGGAAATGTGCTATTTGGGTCCGATATAGTGCAGAAGAACACAAAGCGGAGCAAAATCGTGCAAGGGAGTGCGTTTTCAGCGAGAAATGGGTCAAATCGGGCTGTAATTGTTAAACCGACACTGATATCGTCAAACTCTCGACGGAAATGTCCTATTTGGGTCCGATATAGTGCAGAACGAGACAAACCGATGCAAAATCGTGCAAGGTAGTACGTTTACAGCGAGAAATGGGTCAAGTCGGGCTGTAATTGTTAAACCGTCTCTGATATCGTAAACGTCTCGACGGAAATGTGCTACTTGGGTCCGATATAGTGCAGAACAACACAAACCGGAGCAAAATCGTGCAAGGGAGTGCGTTTTCAGCGAGACATGGGGTAAATCGGGCTGTAATTGTTCAACCATCACTGATATCGTCAAACTCGAGACGGAAATGTGCTATTTGGGGCCGATATAGTGCAGAACGAGACAAACCGAAGCAAAATCGTGCAAGGAAGTGCGTTTACAGCGAGAAGTGGGTCAAATCGGGCTGTAATTGTTGAACCGTCGCTGAGATCGTCAAACTCCCGACGGAGATGTGCTATATGGGTCCGATATAGTGCAGAACGACCCAAACCGGTGCAAAATCGTGCAAGGGAGTGCGCTTTCAGCGAGAAATGGGCCAAATCGGGCTGTAATTGTTGAACCATCGCTGATATCGTCATCGTCTCGACGGAAATGTGCTATTTGGGTCCGATATAGTACAGAACAACACAAACCGGAGCAAAATCGTGCAAGGGAGTGCGTTTTCAGCGAGAAATGGGTCAAATCGGGCTGTAATTGTTAAACCGACACTGATATCGTCAAACTCTCGACGGAAATGTCCTATTTGGGTCCGATGTAGTGCAGAACGAGACAAACCGATGCAAAATCGTGCAAGGTAGTGCGTTTACAGCGAGAAATGGGTCAAATCGGGCTGTAATTGTTAAACCGTCTCTGATATCGTAAACGTCTCGACGGAAATGTGCTATTTGGGTCCGATATAGTGCAGAACAACACAAAGCGGAGCAAAATCGTGCAAGGGAGTGCGTTTTCAGCGAGAAATGGGTCAAATCGGGCTGTAATTGTTAAACCGACACTGATATCGTCAAACTCTCGACGGAAATGTCCTATTTGGGTCCGATATAGTGCAGAACGAGACAAACCGATGCAAAATCGTGCAAGGTAGTGCGTTTACAGCGAGAAATGGGTCAAATCGGGCTGTAATTGTTAAACCGTCTCTGATATCGTAAACGTCTCGACGGGAATGTGCTACTTGGGTCCGATATAGTGCAGAACAACACAAACCGGAGCAAAATCGTGCAAGGGAGTGCGTTTTCAGCGAGAAATGGGTTAAATCGGGCTGTAATTGTTCAACCATCACTGATATCGTCAAACTCGAGACGGAAATGTGCTATTTGGGGCCGATATAGTGCAGAACGAGAGAAACCGAAGCAAAATCGTGCAAGGAAGTGCGTTTACAGCGAGAAGTGGGTCAAATCGGGCTGTAATTGTTGAACCGTCGCTGAGATCATCAAACTCCCGCCGGAGATGTGCTATATGGGTCCGATATAGTGCAGAACGACCCAAACCGGTGCAAAATCGAGCAAGGGAGTGCGCTTTCAGCGAGAAATGCGTGAAATCAGGCTGTAATTGTTAAACCGACACTGATATCGTCAAACTCTCGACGGAAATGTGCTTTTTGTGTCCGATATAGTGCAGAACGAGACAAACCGAAGCAAAATCGTGCAAGGGAATGCGTTTTCAGCGAGAAATGGGTTAAATCGGGCTGTAATTGTTCAACCATCACTGATATCGTCAAACTCGAGACGGAAATGTGCTTTTTGGGTCCGATATAGTGCAGAACGAGACAAACCGAAGCAAAATCGTGCAAGGAAGTGCGTTTACAGCGAGAAATGTGTCAAATCGGGCTGTAATTGTTGAACCGTCGCTGAGATCGTCAAACTCCCGACGGAGATGGGCTACATGTGTCCGATATAGTGCAGAACGACCCAAACCGATGCAAAATCGTGCAAGGTAGTGCGTTTACAGCGAGAAATGGGTCAAATCGGGCTGTAATTGTTAAACCGTCTCTGATATCGTAAACGTCTCGACGGGAATGTGCTACTTGGGTCCGATATAGTGCAGAACAACACAAACCGGAGCAAAATCGTGCAAGGGAGTGCGTTTTCAGCGAGAAATGGGTTAAATCGGGCTGTAATTGTTCAACCATCACTGATATCGTCAAACTCGAGACGGAAATGTGCTATTTGGGGCCGATATAGTGCAGAACGAGAGAAACCGAAGCAAAATCGTGCAAGGAAGTGCGTTTACAGCGAGAAGTGGGTCAAATCGGGCTGTAATTGTTGAACCGTCGCTGAGATCATCAAACTCCCGCCGGAGATGTGCTATATGGGTCCGATATAGTGCAGAACGACCCAAACCGGTGCAAAATCGAGCAAGGGAGTGCGCTTTCAGCGAGAAATGCGTGAAATCAGGCTGTAATTGTTAAACCGACACTGATATCGTCAAACTCTCGACGGAAATGTGCTTTTTGTGTCCGATATAGTGCAGAACGAGACAAACCGAAGCAAAATCGTGCAAGGGAATGCGTTTTCAGCGAGAAATGGGTTAAATCGGGCTGTAATTGTTCAACCATCACTGATATCGTCAAACTCGAGACGGAAATGTGCTTTTTGGGTCCGATATAGTGCAGAACGAGACAAACCGAAGCAAAATCGTGCAAGGAAGTGCGTTTACAGCGAGAAATGTGTCAAATCGGGCTGTAATTGTTGAACCGTCGCTGAGATCGTCAAACTCCCGACGGAGATGGGCTACATGTGTCCGATATAGTGCAGAACGACCCAAACCGGAGCAAAATCGTGCGAGGGAGTGCGTTTTCAGCGAGAAATGCGTGAAATCAGGCTGTAATTGTTAAACCGACACTAATATCGTCAAACTCTCGACGGAAATGTGCTATTTGTGTACGATATAGTGCAGAACGACACAAACCGGAGCAAAATCGTGCAAGGGAGTGCGTTTTCAGCGAGAAATGGGTCAAATCGGGCTGTAATTGTTGAACCGTCGCTGATATCGTCAAAGTCTCGACGGAAATGTGCTATTTGCGTACGATATTGTAACATCCCACAGGAAGAAGAATAAATAAAAAAAAAAAAAAACCTATCATTATTAATTATTAAAAAATATATTTATTTTTTTTAGTTTTTATACAATCATAATTATAACACTTCGTTTTTTTTATTATTGTAATAACACAATTCAGATCGACAATTATATTCCTATTTAACAAATAAGAAAAGAATGTTGTATTTATACTTAACAAAATTTATACAAAAAAAAATACATCGATAATTACCGCGTCGATAATTCTACCGCGTCGATAAAAGATCGACGCGGGATATATAGATAGAGATAGGAGTAACGCGTAGAAAGAGACAGGAATAGAGCGCAGAATAAAGAAAGATAGCACTACGCATAGACAGAGACAGCGATACGCGCGGAGTCACGTACACTCCGGTCAAAGTCCAAACACTTCCGGTATCGAAAACGCGTATAGAAAAAACTTCTACGTAAGCAAATCTCGGGTATAAATACGAGCGTGCCGCGAGGAGCATTTCCACTTCGATTCTGATCGTAGTCCGACACGGATCTATGATACGATTACTACATAGGTTTCCAGTAGCTTAGATTCTTTTGTCGGCGAGGCGGCAAAGGTTCTGTGTCAGACCCGGAGCGCTCGACCACCGGTTCGCAGCGGTTTTCATACGTGTCAGGTTCGCTACCAAGCTTAACGAGCGAGCGAAAGCCGAAGCTCCTTGGATGCGGCCTATTAGCACACTGGCTCTAGAGCGACGATACCGTCCTGCAGTGTTCGCAACCAAGCTTAACGAGCGAGCGAAAGCAGAAGCTCCTTGGATGCGGCCTATCAGTGACGGCTAAGTTGCTCAGAAATCGTACTGCGGCCGAACGGGTTAGCTCCTACAGTGTCGGAACGGATCCACCCCAACTCCTCGACAATCGAACAATTTATTTGAATAAATTTTATTTTATAAATTCAAGTTATAGATTTAGAATTTTCATAATCGTATCTAGAGACGCGTTCACTAATCAATTAAATTTTTTCTTTGTATTTTATTTTAGGTCAAACTATTTTGTTATTTTTCTTTGTAATTTTTTATACAGGGCGCACTCACTGTACTTAACTAATATAATTATTTTCCTTTTGTATTTCAAGAACAGGGCGCAACATTTGTACACTGATTACATTAATTCTTTATATTATTTTCATCACCTTTTTATATAACTCAAATAATTACTTACCTTTTCTTTTTATATACATATTATAAACAAACACAACACACAACTTTCTTGAATAAACACTCATTACGATTTTTGAGAAAGGAATTAACGTTGGATTTCACTCCTTTACCGCGCACCACCCGAACCTATGATCCCTTCATTATATAATTATTTACGAGACGCCTTCTTATAGGGAACCGCTCTCCCTACGCAGTCGGTGCAGTAGCGAACTCGCGATAATAATTCCGGGGACGTTACACGTAGATGAGAAAAGATTTGGTGACAGCGGTGGGATAGGTCAAATCGTTGTAACAGATAGGTCGAGTTACTGTAACAGGTAGATTCCGTCGAGTCATTCTTCATGATAGTTCGGGTCATTCGAGTTTTCTGTTCGACAGAGTGGTAAAAGAATACAATTCTTAGCGGACGTTAATACCTTTCTTGAAACAAATTAGAAAATAAGTATAAGCGTAATTAATTAAGTAAATACTAATAAATAGATAAATTAATAAATTAAAAAAAAAAGGAGAAAACAAAAAAAAATATTGAAATAAACAAAAGAAGAAAAAATATAAATAAAAAAAAAAGAAGAAAAAAAAACATACGTAAAAAATAAAAAAAAAATATAATAAAAAACATATATATATATATTAATAAATAATTATATTAACCAATAAACATGGATAACGAAGCCAACGTACCAGCCGAGGGCAACCGACCAATAAGCATAAGGGATGCAGCGGATATACTGCCACCTTTCGATGGCCACAACAGTTCCGTGTACCAATTCGCGAAGAATTGCCTTAATGCAAGGGGCATGATTTCACCAAACGCCGAATACGGCCTAGTCCAATTAATTAAAAATAAATTATATGGACAAGCCTCGAGAGTAGTATTGAGCGGAGACTACAATACCATCGAACAGCTGATTACGGTGCTGAAATCACGTTTTGCTCCATTATACTCATCAATACAACTATGCGGAGACATGTCGAAATTGGCTCAGATGCCGAACGAAGCAGTCGTCGACTACAGTAGCCGAGTCTCCAGTATTTTGCTGCAAATTCAGAACTGCAACGAAATCGAAGTTCCTGAATATACGCAGCAGTATAATGCATCTGCAGAAGCCAATGCTGTCAAGGCATTTCTGACTGGGATGAAACCAGAAATCTTCAGTCGATTACGAAATTGCGAGTTCAACACCTTGGACGAAGCAATTAGTGCAGCTATTAAAGGCGAAGCAGAGTACAAAGAAAATATGATGAGGATGAAATTGACCGAGGGATATACCCAGGCCATTCAATGCAGCAACTGTTTTGGGTACGGCCGCAGTACGAACACCTGCAGTAGCCGTTCATTCCAAAGGCAGCAGGTATCGTCGATCCAATGGCAGCCAAGATATTGCCAGCATTGCCAGCGCCCGGGACACACAATTCAAAATTGCTGGTTCAACAACAATAACAACAACAATTTCAATAACAACTATAATAATTACAACAATTATAATCAACAAAGAAGTCAATGGATACAACCAAACCGGGTTCCACAAAACCAAACCCCGGTGAACCAGCGGCAGAACACAGGTCAACGCCAAGGAACGGGACAACCACCGGCTTTTCAACATCCGGCAAACCAACCTTTGGCAAATCCGACCTTTCAACCCCCGGTAAACCAACCTCCTAGTAACTGGTACCAAGGCACCGCAAACTGGAGAAGGCAACCTCCAATATGCACTTATTGCCAAAATATTGGCCATACCATCGAACAATGCAGAAAGAAAGCGTATCAAGAGAAGATTAAAAACCAACCACAACAACCTACAACTCATGAACCACAGGTACGTAAAGAAACGAACCTGTGTTTAAAAGCGAATTACGCAGAAAAGCCACCAAGCATCAAACTCATAAGTGAAAACTTTCATCAAGGAGTAGCATCACTAATGATCGACACTGGATCAGATATAAACATTATTAAAAAACATATTATATCAAATAAAGCAATAATTAATACCAATATCATCTTTGAATTAAACGGAATAACTGAAGGCTATCTTTCAACCCTAGGATACATCGAAGTAAAAGCGCTGGATACAGAGTCCGTATTCCATGTTGTGGAGGATCTTCCGATAGCGCACGATAGAATACTAGGAACCGAATTCTTTAAAAATAGCGGAGCGAACATTGACTACGCCAAATCTATGCTCATAGTCAACAATTTCATAATACCATTCCAAGAGCCTTTAATCACAATACCATCAAGGACTAGAACAACAATTTCCATTAAAGTAGAAAATACAGAAGAAAAGACAGGCTTTATACCAAAAATCGAAATACATCCACAATTATACATGGGAAACGCCGTAGTGACAAACGGAACTGGCATAGCCTTCCTTCATGCAACAAATGTCTCCTCCGAAGACATCAAAATTCAAATGCCTACCTTACAATTGGAACCATACGAAGAAATAAAAATAGAAGAAGAAGAAGAAGCACCATCAGATTCTACTGAACGCATCACTACACTATTTACATCACTACGCCTGGAACATTTAAATAGAGAAGAAAAATCAAGCATAAGGAATTTAATTTCAAACAACGCTGACAGATTCTACTTAAACGAAGACGAACTTGGAGCAACAAACAAAATTTTCCATCGAATAATCACAATTGACGAAGTTCCAGTTAACATAAAACAATATAGATACCCACAGGCGTTAAAGGAAGAAGTAAATACACAAGTCAAAGAATTATTAGAAAAAGATATAATCGAACATTCATCATCACCTTATAATTCTCCAATCTGGATAGTTCCAAAAAAGGAAAATACACATGGAAACAAATCATGGAGATTAGTAATCGATTTTAGAAAATTAAATGAAAAAACCATTAGCGACGCATATCCATTGCCAAACATAGTCGACATTCTAGATCAATTGGGAAGCGCAAAATACTTCTCAATATTCGACTTAAAGTCTAGCTTCCACCAGATACCCATGCACCCAGACGATAAGCACAAGACAGCTTTTTCAACGCCATTTGGACACTTCCATTTTAAAAGAATGCCATTTGGTTTAAAGAACGCTGCAGGTTCATTCCAGAGACTTATGAACAACGTTCTGGATGGACTACAAGGGGTCGAAGCATTCGTGTATATTGATGATATAGTAATTTATGCTAGCTCAATAGAAGAACACGAGACAAAATTGGGACACATTATCACAGAGGATGGAGTGAAACCTGACCCAAAGAAAGTAGAAGCGGTCAAAGAGTTTCCAGTTCCCAAAACAGTAAAGAATATTAGGCAATTCCTTGGTTTATGCGGGTATTATAGAAGATTTATAAAAAATTTTTCAAAAATAGCTAAACCTCTATCAGATTTAACAAAAAAAGAACAAAAATTTGAATGGACACAGCAACAACAACAAGCTTTCATCATCCTCAGAGATAAATTATGCGAGGAACCAATTCTCCAATATCCAGATTTCACAAAACCTTTCAATATCACCACGGACGCATCTGGAATCGCCGTTGGAGCAGTACTAAGCCAGGGCGAAATTGGAAAAGATCAACCGGTATCATATACTTCAAGAGTATTAAACAAGGCAGAAACACAATACTCAGCTACGGAAAGAGAATTGTTAGCAGTCGTATACGCCGTAACTCATTTCAGACCCTATATTTACGGAAGAAAATTTTATCTAATAACTGACCACAAACCATTAACATGGCTGCATAATTTAACAGACCCCGCATCAAGATTAATGCGATGGAAACTAAAATTAAGCGAATACGACTATGAGATCAAATATAAACCCGGAAAACAAAATATAAACGCCGATGCATTATCCCGAAATCCTATTGCAACCTTACCAATTCAAGCGAAACGAAAACATTCTACCACAGACTCAAAAGAAGTTAAAAAGAAGAAACAATGGCACCAGTATGCTACCAGACCCAGAGCAACAACTTCAACCACCAAATCAAGAAAAATAACAAAAAAGAAAAAAGAATGGCACCAATATCCAACACGTCCTAGACCATCGACGACAACCGATTCTAGAGAGCATAAGAAGAAAAAAGAAACACACCAGTACCCTACAAGACAAAGACCATCGACAACATCCGATTCTGGGGAATATAAAAGAAAAAAGGAAACCCACCAACACCCTACAAGACGAAGACCAACTACGTCATCAAGCTCCAGAGAAATCAAAAAGAAGAAGGAAACCCATCAGTATCCAACAAGACGCCGAGATACATCTTCAGAACTAAACAGAAAAACAAAAAAGAAAAAACAGTCGCATCAACACACCACACGACAAAGAGATACTTCCTCTGAATCCGAAAGAAGTATTGTAAGAAGAAAAACAACACATCCTACACGACAGCTAGATACTTCCTCTGATTCTGAGAGAGAAATAAAGAAAGAAAAAATTACACAACACTATAAGAGACCACATGAAACAAGCAGCAGTCTACATCAAACAAATAAGAAACGCTTTAAAGAAAACACAACCTCCAGTGAATCAGAATATTGCGATACTGACGAATTTCAAGACCAACAACTCAGGAAGAGGAAAAAGGAAACATCAAGCTCTGCAAACAAACAATTCAAAAAGAGAAGACAAAATGAAAAACAAGTTACAGTAGAAATTCATCAACCACCAAAAAAGTTGATTTATGAACCTCCTAAACCAATCAAAAGGAAACATGAACCAATAATAATTGGTGACGAAATTGAAGTTTTTGAAGAAGGAATGACTTTACCCAAACACATATATAGAGACCCACCCAAAATAGGTTCATCTTCAGGAACAAAAAAAGCATCCTCAGAAACAGAAAGAACATCTTCAGAAATAAAAAAGGCATCTTCAGGGACAAAAAAGACATCTTTAGAAACCAAAGAAGAATTTTCAGAGCTGAAAAAAGAAGAGAAAAATGATTCAGAAAGTACATCCACAGCACCAATAACTCCTATTAAAATTATAAAAGAAGAGGATCAACTTACCACTCATAAAATAACACAACCAAGAGTGATCAGCAACCTACCAGTCACATCCAAGATAATAGAGACAACTGACCACCTCTGGATGAAGAAAGGAATTGTGATTGTATTCCTAAATGAAGAAGTAAAACCAATAGACAATCAATCAAAAGAATTTTTACAAAAGGAAAAAATAAAAATACATATACCTCATCAAGAAGAAACCATTATACATCTAAAAAAGAAGAACAAAGATATATTTGGCCTAGTAACACATTCAAGAGAAGTCTTACCTAAAACATTGAAAACACTTTACCAAGAATTCTATAAGAGGAAAATTCAAGAATGTTCTATACCTGAACTAAAAGGATTACATAAACTCCTACAAGTAATTTTTGCAGACTCAAACATCTCTATCACACTCTGTAAAGGAACCATAGTCACACCACCTAAAGAAGAAAGAATACATATCATTAGAGAAAACCATGAAAGCCCAGTAGGAGGACATAAAGGAATAAAAAAGACTTACCATAGAATCAGAAATAACTATTATTGGAAGAACATGAAAAAGGAAATCACTGATTATATTAGAACCTGCATTAGCTGTCAAAAAGTGAAATTAGTAAGAATGAAAAACAAAGAACCAATGGTCATCACTGATACCCCTATTGATGCATTTGACAAAGTATCTTTAGATATTTTAGGACCATTGCCAATAACTACAACAGGAAACAGCTATATACTTACTATTCAGGATAACTTGACCAAATACTCAGCTGCAATACCCTTAATATCAACTACATCTGAAGAAGTAGCAAAAGCTTTTACAGAACATTTTATATGCAAATTTGGAAGTCCAAAAGCTATACTTACAGACCAGGGTACATGTTTCACAGGATCATTAATGAAGAAATTAGCTAAAGCATTCCAAATCAAAACATACAGAACATCTTCATTCCATCCACAATCAAATGGATCACTAGAAAGAAGTCATCATGTTTTAATTGAATATTTAAAACATTATATCTCAAAAGAAAAACATTGGGACGAATGGTTACCACAAGCGATGTTTTCCTATAACACCAGCATCCACGAAGGAACAAAATTCACACCACATGAATTAGTTTTCGGAAAAAAGGCTCGTCAACCATCAAGTATTAAACCGATCGATAATTTAAAAACATACCCTGATTATATCGAAAAACTAATTCAAACATTGCACAATTTACGAGAAATAGCAAAATCAAATTTAGAAAAAGAAAAACAGACAAAAACACTATTACGACAGAAAAATTCGACCAATAAACTACGAAACAGGTGAAAAAGTTATGCTATTAAACCCGCCTAGAAGAAACAAATTTGAAAAGGAATACACTGGACCATACACTATACTTCGAAACATAGAACCAAATAACATAGAATTGGCAATAGGACCCAATAAAAAGCGAATCGTTCATAAAGATAGGCTAAAGAGGGCCTATCTACCAATCAACATCATAGATCAAACGTGAAAATCGATGCAAAAATCCACTAGATTCATGAACACGCGCATGCGTATTAACGAAAACCCAAAAAACCATTGGAACCAACAAGTGGTAGCATTCTAGAAAGAACAGTCAACAGAACGACACTAAGCAAACGAAACAAGTGAAACCAAGCAAGTGAAAATTGATTTAAAACATCAAAAGAGAATAAAAAGGGGTAAGCACAAAACAAATAACAAAATATATATATAAAAAAGAAAAAAAAAAAATAATAAAAAAAAAAAGGGAAGGAATACTTTTTCTTTTTTTTACAACAAATACCGTTCACATAACAGGAACAATGCACCTACAAACATCCATCGTCGACGTCCTCTGCATCCAAGACTTTATACCAGCCTTTGAATTCATTTTCAATCTACAAATGGGAAGAATGTGCTGGCACTGCGCGACAAGAACCCATGCAGAAGCCCATGAGCAATGGCTACACGCAGGAAATCACCATTTTATATTAAAAGAACAAGGGGAAAAACAATCCCATTGCGTAGTATGCAGACGAGAAATCGCAACGATACAGCCTGCTATAGCCTGCACCAAGTGCCAGCAAGCCTACGGAAATATGGATCAAGCCGAGAAAGAACCGTTTGAAATGGGGATTCTCCTGCCCTCAGAAAACCCAAATATTTTTTACCTAAAACAAATGTTCCAACAATAAATGTGAAACAATCAGTATAAAATAAAAATTCATTGTCGTTCCTATAAAAACATTTTATTTATCGAACCCTTAACCGCCATTATGGTCTTTCCCAAAAGAGGAAAGACAAAGAAAGAATGATAAAGAAAGAAAGAAGACGTAAAGCGCCACCTACGCAAACGCCATATTTATTTTCGAAAAATTCTAATAACAAACATGGTTAGACGTGCCGGCAAACGCCAGCAATTAAAACGCTTAAGGAAAGCCTTAAAGAAACTCAAGGAGGTACAGGTATATTTCTTTTCCATAATTTAATAATTTACTAATTACTCCAAATATCTTCAAAGGCTCCAATACAGCATCCTATACAAACAGAAGGTACACCATGGAGGTTAATACCAATCGACATTCCGGAATTGAATTGGAAAACCTTCAAGAAATTAAGCAGAACAGATCCAAGAAGAAAACACGCAAAGATCATAAAATATTTTGGAAAATTGGCCACATCCCCCCGAAACGACGAAACAAAATGCCAATGTCAGACTTGCCAAGAACTACAAACAAAAAAGTCTCTTGAGGACAAGAGACTAACACAGGGGGAAGGCTGTAACATCCCACAGGAAGAAGAATAAATAAAAAAAAAAAAAAACCTATCATTATTAATTATTAAAAAATATATTTATTTTTTTTAGTTTTTATACAATCATAATTATAACACTTCGTTTTTTTTATTATTGTAATAACACAATTCAGATCGACAATTATATTCCTATTTAACAAATAAGAAAAGAATGTTGTATTTATACTTAACAAAATTTATACAAAAAAAAATACATCGATAATTACCGCGTCGATAATTCTACCGCGTCGATAAAAGATCGACGCGGGATATATAGATAGAGATAGGAGTAACGCGTAGAAAGAGACAGGAATAGAGCGCAGAATAAAGAAAGATAGCACTACGCATAGACAGAAACAGCGATACGCGCGGAGTCACGTACACTCCGGTCAAAGTCCAAACACTTCCGGTATCGAAAACGCGTATAGAAAAAACTTCTACGTAAGCAAATCTCGGGTATAAATACGAGCGTGCCGCGAGGAGCATTTCCACTTCGATTCTGATCGTAGTCCGACACGGATCTATGATACGATTACTACATAGGTTTCCAGTAGCTTAGATTCTTTTGTCGGCGAGGCGGCAAAGGTTCTGTGTCAGACCCGGAGCGCTCGACCACCGGTTCGCAGCGGTTTTCATACGTGTCAGGTTCGCTACCAAGCTTAACGAGCGAGCGAAAGCCGAAGCTCCTTGGATGCGGCCTATCAGTGACGGCTAAGTTGCTCAGAAATCGTACTGCGGCCGAACGGGTTAGCTCCTACAGTGTCGGAACGGATTCACGCCAACTCCTCGACAATCGAACAATTTATTTGAATAAATTTTATATTATAAATTCAAGTTATAGATTTAGAATTTTCATAATCGTATCTAGAGACGCGTTCACTAATCAATTAAATTTTTTCTTTGTATTTTATTTTAGGTCAAACTATTTTGTTATTTTTCTTTGTAATTTTTTATACAGGGCGCACTCACTGTACTTAACTAATATAATTATTTTCCTTTTGTATTTCAAGAACAGGGCGCAACATTTGTACACTGATTACATTAATTCTTTATATTATTTTCATCACCTTTTTATATAACTCAAATAATTACTTACCTTTTCTTTTTATATACATATTATAAACAAACACAACACACAACTTTCTTGAATAAACACTCATTACGATTTTTGAGAAAGGAATTAACGTTGGATTTCACTCCTTTACCGCGCACCACCCGAACCTATGATCCCTTCATTATATAATTATTTACGAGACGCCTTCTTGTAGGGAACCGCTCTCCCTACGCAGTCGGTGCAGTAGCGTACTCGCGATAATAATTCCGGGGACGTTACAATATAGTGCAGAACGACACAAACCGGAGCAAAATCGTGCAAGAGAGTGCGTTTTCAGCGAGAAATGGGTCAAATCGGGCTGTAATTGTTAAACCGTCACTGATATCGTCAACCTCTCGACGGAAATGTGCTATTTGTGTACGATACAGTGCAGAACGACACAAACCGGAGCAAAATCGTTCAAGGGAGTGCGTTTACAGCGAGAAATGTGTCAAATCGGGCTGTAATTGTTAAACGGTCGCTGATATCGTCAAAGTCTCGACGGAAATGTGCTATTTCGGTCCGATATAGTGCAGAACAACACAAACCGGAGCAAAATCGTTCAAGGACGTGCGTTTACAGCGAGAAATTGGTCAAATCGGGCTGTAATTGTTGAACCGTCGCTGATATCGTCAAAGTCTCGACGAAAATGTGCTATTTGGGTCCGATATAGTACAGAACAACACAAACCGGAACAAAATCGTGCAAGGGAGTGCGTTTTCAGCGAGAAATGGGTCAAATCGGGCTGTAAATGTTGAACCGTCACTGATATCGTCAGACTGTCGACGGAAATGTGCTATTTGGGTCCGATATAGGTCAGAACGACACAAACCGGAGCAAAATCGTGCAAGGGAGTGCATTTTCAGCGAGAAATGGGTCAAATCGGGCTGTAATTGTTAAACCGTCACTGATATCGTCAACCTCTCGACGGAAATGTGCTATTTGGAAACGATATAGTGCAGAACGACACAAACCGGAGCAAAATCGTACAAGGGAGTGCGTTTTCAGCGAGAAATGGGTCAAATCGGGCTGTAATTGTTAAACCGTCACTGATATCGTCAACCTCTCGACGGAAATGTGCTATTTGGAAACGATATAGTGCAGAACGACACAAACCGGAGCAAAATCGTGCAAGGGAGTGCGTTTTCAGCGAGAAGTGGGTCAAATCGGGCTGTAATTGTTAAACCGTCACTGATATCGTCAAGGTCTCGACGGAAATGTGCTATTTGGGCCCGATATAGGTCAGACCGACAAAACCGGAGCAAAATCGTGCAAGGGAGTGCGTTTTCAGCGAGAAATGGGTCAAATCGGGCTGTAATTGTTGAACCGTCGCTGATATCGTCAAACTCTCGACGGAAATGTGCTATTTGCGTACTATATAGTGCAGAACGACACAAACCGCAGCAAAATCGGACAAGGGAGTGCGTTTTTAGCGAGAAATGTGTCAAATCGGGCTGTAATTGTTAAACGGTCGCTGATATCGTCAAACTCTCGACGGCAATGTGCTACCTGGGTCCGAAATAGTGCAAAACGACACAAACCAGAGCAAAATCGTACAAGGGAGTGCGTTTTCGGCGAGAAATGGGTCAAATCGGGCTGTACTTGTTAAACCGTCACTGATATCGTCACAATCTCGACGGAAATGTGCTATTTGTGTACGATATAGTGCAGAACGACACAAACCGGAGCAAAATCGTGCAAGGGAGTGCGCTCTCAGCGAGAAATGGGTACAATCGGGCTGTAATTGTTGAACCGTCGCTGATATCGTCAAAGTCTCGACGAAAATGTGCTATTTGGGTCCGATATAGTGCAGAACAACACAACCCGGAGCAAAATCGTTCAAGGAAGTGCGTTTACAGCGAGAAATGGCACAAATCGGGGTGTAATTGTTGAACCGTCGCTGATATCGTCAAACTCTCCACGGAAATGTGCTATTTGGGTCCGATACAGTGCAGAATAACACAAACCGGAGCAAAATCGTGCAAAGGAGTGCGTTTTCAGCGAGAAATGGGTCAAATCGGGCTGTAATTGTTAAACCGTCACTGATATCGTCAAACTCTCGAAGGAAATGAGCTATTTGGGTCCGAAATAGTGCAAAACGACACAAGCCGGAAGCAAAATCGTACAAGGGAGAGCGTTTTCAGCGAGAAATGGGTCAAATCGGGCTGTAATCGTTAAACCGTTACTGGTATCGTCATTTCTCGACGGAAATGTGCTATTTGGGTACGATATAGGGCAGAACCACACAAACCGGAGCAAAATCGTCCAAGGAAGTGCATTTCCAGCGAGAAATGGGTCAAATCGGGCTGCGATTGTTGAACCGTCGTTTAGATCGTCAAGGTCTCGACGGAAATGTGCTATTTGGGTCCGATATAGGGCAGAACGACACAAACCGGAGCAAAATCGTGCAAGGGAGTGCGTTTTCAGCGAGAAATTGGTCAAATTGGGCTGTAATTGTTGAACCGTCGCTGATATCGTCAAAAGTCTCGACGGAAATGTGCTATTTGTGTACGATATAGTGCAGAACGACACAAACCGGAGCAAAATCGTGCAAGGGAGTGCGATTTCAGCGAGAAATGTGTTAAATCGGGCTGTAATTGTTAAACCGTCAATGATATCGTCAATGTCTCGACGGAAATGTGCTATTTCGGTCCGATATAGTGCAGAACAACACAAACCGGAGCAAAATCGTTCAAGGACGTGCGTTTACAGCGAGAAATTGGTCAAATCGGGCTGTAATTGTTGAACCGTCGCTGATATCGTCAAAGTCTCGACGAAAATGTGCTATTTGGGTCCGATATAGTACAGAACAACACAAACCGGAACAAAATCGTGCAAGGGAGTGCGTTTTCAGCGAGAAATGGGTCAAATCGGGCTGTAAATGTTGAACCGTCACTGATATCGTCAGACTGTCGACGGAAATGTGCTATTTGGGTCCGATATAGGTCAGAACGACACAAACCGGAGCAAAATCGTGCAAGGGAGTGCATTTTCAGCGAGAAATGGGTCAAATCGGGCTGTAATTGTTAAACCGTCACTGATATCGTCAACCTCTCGACGGAAATGTGCTATTTGGAAACGATATAGTGCAGAACGACACAAACCGGAGCAAAATCGTACAAGGGAGTGCGTTTTCAGCGAGAAATGGGTCAAATCGGGCTGTATTTGTTAAACCGTCACTGATATCGTCAACCTCTCGACGGAAATGTGCTATTTGGAAACGATATAGTGCAGAACGACACAAACCGGAGCAAAATCGTGCAAGGGAGTGCGTTTTCAGCGAGAAATGGGTCAAATCGGGCTGTAATTGTTAAACCGTCACTGATATCGTCAACCTCTCGACGGAAATGTGCTATTTGGAAACGATATAGTGCAGAACGACACAAACCGGAGCAAAATCGTGCAAGGGAGTGCGTTTTCAGCGAGAAGTGGGTCAAATCGGGCTGTAATTGTTAAACCGTCACTGATATCGTCAAGGTCTCGACGGAAATGTGCTATTTGGGCCCGATATAGGTCAGACCGACAAAACCGGAGCAAAATCGTGCAAGGGAGTGCGTATTCAGCGAGAAATTGGTCAAATCGGGCTGTAATTGTTGAACCGTCGCTGATATCGTCAAAGTCTCGACGGAAATGTGCTATTTGGGTCCGATAAAGTGCAGAACAACACAAACCGGAGCAAAATCGTTCAAGGAAGTGCGTTTACAGCGAGAAATGTGTCAAATCGGGCTGTAATTGTTAAACGGTCGCTGATATCGTCAAAGTCTCGACGGAAATGTGCTATTTCGGTCCGATATAGTGCAGAACAACACAAACCGGAGCAAAATCGTGCAAGGGAGCGCTTTTTCAGCGAGAAATGTGTTAAATCGGGCTGTATTTGTTAAACCGTCAATGATATCGTCAATGTCTCGGCGGAAATGTGCTATATGGGTCCGATAAAGTGCAGAACAACACAAACCGGAGCAAAATCGTTCAAGGAGGTGCGTTTACAGCGAGAAATGGGTCAAATCGGGCTGTAATTGTTGAACCGTCGCTGATATCATCAAACTCTCGACGGAAATGTGCTATTTGGGTCCGATATAGTGCAGAACAACACAAACCGGAGCAAAATCGTGCAAGGGAGTGCATTTTCAGCGAGAAATGGGTCAAATCGGGCTGTAATTGTTAAACCGTCACTGATATCGTCAAAGTCTCGACGGAAATGTGCTATTTGGGTCCGATATAGGTCAGAACGACACGAACCGAAGCAAAATCGTGCAAGGGAGTCCGTTTTCAGCGAGAAATGGGTCAAATCGGGCTGTAATTGTTGAACCGTCGCTGATATCGTCAAACTCTCGACGAAATGTGCTATTTGCGTGCTATATAGTGCAGAACGACACAAACCGCAGCAAAATCGGACAAGGGAGTGCGTTTTTAGCGAGAAATGTGTCAAATCGGGCTGTAATTGTTAAACGGTCGCTGATATCGTCAAACTCTCGACGGCAATGTGCTACCTGGGTCCGAAATAGTGCAAAACGACACAAACCAGAGCAAAATCGTACAAGGGAGTGCGTTTTCGGCGAGAAATGGGTCAAATCGGGCTGTAGTTGTTAAACCGTCACTGATATCGTCACAATCTCGACGGAAATGTGCTATTTGTGTACGATATAGTGCAGAACGACACAAACCGGAGCAAAATCGTGCAAGGGAGTGCGCTCTCAGCGAGAAATGTGACAAATCGGGCTGTAATTGTTAAACCGTCACTGATATCATCAATGTCTCGACGGAAATGTGCTATTTGGGTCCGATATAGTGCAGATCAACACAAACCGTAGCAAAATCGTGCAAGGGAGTGCGTTTTCCGCGAAAAATGTGTCAAATCGGGCTGTAATTGTTGAACCGTCGCTGATATCGTCAAACTCTCGACGGAAATGTGCTATTTGGGTCCGATATAGGTCAGAACGACACAAACCGGAGCAAAATCGCACAAGGGAGTGCGTTTTCAGCGAGAAATGCGCCAAATCGGGCTATAATTGTTAAACCGTCACTGATATCGTCAAACTCTCGACGGAAATGAGCTATTCCGGTCCGAAATAGTGCAAAACGATACAAACCGGAGCAAAATCGTGCAAGGGAGTGCTTTTTCAGCGAGAAATGTGTTAAATCGGGCTGTAATTGTTAAACCGTCAATGATATCGCCAATGTCTCGACGGAAACGTGCTATTTGGGCCCGATACAGTGCAGAACAACACAAACCGGAGCAAAATCGTTCAAGGAAGTGCGTTTACAGCGAGAAATGGGTGAAATCGGGCTGTGATTGTTGAACCGTCGTTGAGATCGTCAAACTCCCGACGGAGATGTGCTATATGGGTCCGATATAGTGCAGAGCGACCCACACCGGAGGAAAATAGTGCAAGGGAGTGCGCTTTCAGCGAGAAATGGGTACAATCGGGCTGTAATTGTTGAACGGTCGCTGATATCGTCAAAGTCTCGACGAAAATGTGCTATTTGGGTCCGATATAGTACAGAACAACACAAACCGGAACAAAATCATGCAAGGGAGTGCGTTTTCAGCGAGAAATGGGTCGAATCGGGCTGTAATTGTTAAACCGTCACTGATGTCGTCAAAGTCTCGACGGAAATGTGCTATTTGGGTCCGATATAGGTCAGAACGACACAAACCGGAGCAAAATCGTGCAAGGGAGTGCGTTTTCAGCGTGAAATGGGTCAAATCGGGCTGTAATTGCTCAACCATCACTGATATCGTCAGACTCGAGACGGAAATGTGCTATTTGGTTCCGATATAGTGCAGAACAACACAACCCGGGGCAAAATCGTCCAAGGAAGTGCATTTCCAGCGAGAAATGGGTCAAATCGGGCTGCGATTGTTGAACCGTCGTTGAGATCGTCAAGGTCTCGACGGAAATGTGCTATTTGGGTCCGATATAGGTCAGAACGACACAAACCGGAGCAAAATCGTGCAAGGGAGTGCGTTTTCAGCGAGAAATTGGTCAAATTGGGCTGTAATTGTTGAACCGTCGCTGATATCGTCAAAAGTCTCGACGGAAATGTGCTATTTGTGTACGATATAGTGCAGAACGACACAAACCGGAGCAACATCGTGCAAGGGAGTGCGATTTCAGCGAGAAATGTGTTAAATCGGGCTGTAATTGTTAAACCGTCAATGATATCGTCAATGTCTCGACGGAAATGTGCTATTTGGGTCCGATAAAGTGCAGAACAACACAAACCGGAGCCAAATCGTTCAAGGGAGTGCGTTTACAGCGAGAAATGTGTCAAATCGGGCTGTAATTGTTAAACGGTCGCTGATATCGTCAAAGTCTCGACGGAAATGTGCTATTTCGGTCCGATATAGTGCAGAACAACACAAACCGGAGCAAAATCGCTCAAGGACGTGCGTTTACAGCGAGAAATTGGTCAAATCGGGCTGTAATTGTTGAACCGTCGCTGATATCGTCAAAGTCTCGACGAAAATGTGCTATTTGGGTCCGATATAGTACAGAACAACACAAACCGGAACAAAATCGTGCAAGGGAGTGCGTTTTCAGCGAGAAATGGGTCAAATCGGGCTGTAAATGTTGAACCGTCACTGATATCGTCAGACTGTCGACGGAAATGTGCTATTTGGGCCCGATATAGGTCAGACCGACAAAACCGGAGCAAAATCGTGCAAGGGAGTGCGTATTCAGCGAGAAATTGGTCAAATCGGGCTGTAATTGTTGAACCGTCGCTGATATCGTCAAAGTCTCGACGGAAATGTGCTATTTGTGTACGATATAGTGCAGAACGACACAAACCGGAGCAAAATCGTGCAAGGGAGTGCTTTTTCAGCGAGAAATGTGTTAAATCGGGCTGTAATTGTTAAACCGTCAATGATATCGTCAATGTCTCGACGGAAATGTGCTATTTGGGTCCGATAAAGTGCAGAACAACACAAACCGGAGCAAAATCGTTCAAGGAAGTGCGTTTACAGCGAGAAATGTGTCAAATCGGGCTGTAATTGTTAAACGGTCGCTGATATCGTCAAAGTCTCGACGGAAATGTGCTATTTCGGTCCGATATAGTGCAGAACAACACAAAGCGGAGCAAAATCGTGCAAGGGAGCGCTTTTTCAGCGAGAAATGTGTTAAATCGGGCTGTATTTGTTAAACCGTCAATGATATCGTCAATGTCTCGACGGAAATGTGCTATATGGGTCCGATAAAGTGCAGAACAACACAAACCGGAGCAAAATCGTTCAAGGAGGTGCGTTTACAGCGAGAAATGGGTCAAATCGGGCTGTAATTGTTGAACCGTCGCTGATATCATCAAACTCTCGACGGAAATGTGCTATTTGGGTCCGATATAGTGCAGAACAACACAAACCGGAGCAAAATCGTGCAAGGGAGTGCATTTTCAGCGAAAATGGGTCAAATCGGGCTGTAATTGTTAAACCGTCACTGATATCGTCAAAGTCTCGACGGAAATGTGCTATTTGGGTCCGATATAGGTCAGAACGACACGAACCGGAGCAAAATCGTGCAAGGAAGTGCGTTTACAGCGAGAAATGGGTGAAATCGGGCTGTGATTGTTGAACCGTCGTTGAGATCGTCAAACTCCCGACGGAGATGTGCTATATGGGTCCGATATAGTGCAGAGCGACCCAAACCGGAGGAAAATCGTGCAAGGGAGTGCGCTTTCAGCGAGAAATGGGTACAATCGGGCTGTAATTGTTGAACCGTCGCTGATATCGTCAAAGTCTCGACGAAAATGTGCTATTTGGGTCCGATATAGTACAGAACAACACAAACCGGAACAAAATCATGCAAGGGAGTGCGTTTTCAGCGTGAAATGGGTCAAATCGGGCTGTAATTGCTCAACCATCACTGATATCGTCAGACTCGAGACGGAAATGTGCTATTTGGTTCCGATATAGTGCAGAACAACACAACCCGGAGCAAAATCGTTCAAGGAAGTGCGTTTACCGCGAGAAATGGCACAAATCGGGGTGTAATTGTTGAACCGTCGCTGATATCGTCAAACTCTCGACGGAAATGTGCTATTTGGGTCCGATACAGTGCAGAATAACACAAACCGGAGCAAAATCGTGCAAGGGAGTGCGTTTTCAGCGAGAAATGGGTCAAATCGGGCTGTAATTGTTAAACCGTCACTGATAACGTCACAATCTCGACGGAAATGTGCTATTTGGAAACGATATAATGCAGAACGACACAAACCGGAGCAAAATCGTGCAAGGGAGTGCGTTTTCAGCGAGAATGTGGTCAAATCGGGCTATAATTGTTGAACCGTCGCTGATATCGTCAAAGTCTCGACGGAGATGTGCTACTTGGGTCCGATATGGTGCACAACAACACAAACCGGAGCAAAATCGTGCTAGGGAGTGCGTTTTCAGCGAGATGTGTCAAATCGGGCTGTAATTGTTAAACCGTCACTGATATCGTCAAACTCTCGACGGAAAGGTGCTATTTGGGTACGATATAGTGCAGAACAACACAAACCGGAGCAAAATCGTGCAAGGGAGTGCGTTTTCAGCGAGAAATGTGTCAAATCGTGCTGTAATTCTTAAACCGTCCCTGATATCGTCAAACTGTCGACGGAAATGTGCTATTTGGGTACGATATAGTGCAGAAGGACACAAACCGGAGCAAAATCGTGCAAGGGAATGCGTTTTCAGTGAGAAATGGGTCAAATCGGGCTGTAATTGTTGAACCGTCGCTGATATCGTTAAACTCTCGACGAAAATGTGCTATTTGTGTACGATATAGTGCAGAACGACACAAACCGGAGCAAAATCGTGCAAGGGAGTGCGTTTTCAGCGAGAAATGTGTCACATCGGGCTGTAATTGTTAAACCGTCACTGATATCGTCAAACTCTCGAAGGAAATGAGCTATTTGGGTCCGAAATAGTGCAAAACGACGCAAACCGGAGTAAAATCGTACAAGGGAGTGCGTTTTCAGCGAGAAATGCGTGAAATCGGTCTGTAATTCTTAAACCGTCCCTGATATCGTCAAACTGTCGACGGAAATGTGCTATTTGGGTACGATATAGTGCAGAAGGACACAAACCGGAGCAAAATCGTGCAAGGGAGAGCGTTTTCATCGAGAAATGGGTCAAATCGGGCTGTAATTGTTAAACCGTCACTGATATCGTCATTTCTCGACGGAAATGTGCTATTTGGGTACGATATAGTGCAGAACTTCACAATACGGAGCATAATCGGGCAAGGGAGTGCGTTTTCAGCGAGAAATGTGTTAAATCGGGCTGTAATTGTTAAACCGTCACTGATATCGTCAAACTGTCGACGGAAATGTGCTATTTGGGTACGATATAGTGCAGAAGGACACAAACCGGAGGAAAATCGTGCAAGGGAGTGCGTTTTCAGCGAGAATGTGGTCAAATCGGGCTATAATTGTTGAACCGTCGCTGATATCGTCAAAGTCTCGACGGAGATGTGCTACTTGGGTCCGATATGGTGCAGAACAACACAAACCGGAGCAAAATCGTGCTAGGGAGTGCGTTTTCAGCGAGATGTGTCAAATCGGGCTGTAATTGTTAAACCGTCACTGATATCGTCAAACTCTCGACGGAAAGGTGCTATTTGGGTACGATATAGTGCAGAACAACACAAACCGGAGCAAAATCGTGCAAGGGAGTGCGTTTTCAGCGAGAAATGTGTCAAATCGTGCTGTAATTCTTAAACCGTCCCTGATATCGTCAAACTGTCGACGGAAATGTGCTATTTGGGTACGATATAGTGCAGAAGGACACAAACCGGAGCAAAATCGTGCAAGGGAATGCGTTTTCAGTGAGAAATGGGTCAAATCGGGCTGTAATTGTTGAACCGTCGCTGATATCGTTAAACTCTCGACGAAAATGTGCTATTTGTGTACGATATAGTGCAGAACGACACAAACCGGAGCAAAATCGTGCAAGGGAGTGCGTTTTCAGCGAGAAATGCGTCACATCGGGCTGTAATTGTTAAACCGTCACTGATATCGTCAAACTCTCGAAGGAAATGAGCTATTTGGGTCCGAAATAGTGCAAAACGACGCAAACCGGAGTAAAATCGTACAAGGGAGTGCGTTTTCAGCGAGAAATGCGTGAAATCGGTCTGTAATTCTTAAACCGTCCCTGATATCGTCAAACTGTCGACGGAAATGTGCTATTTGGGTACGATATAGTGCAGAAGGACACAAACCGGAGCAAAATCGTGCAAGGGAGAGCGTTTTCATCGAGAAATGGGTCAAATCGGGCTGTAATTGTTAAACCGTCACTGATATCGTCATTTCTCGACGGAAATGTGCTATTTGGGTACGATATAGTGCAGAACTTCACAATACGGAGCATAATCGGGCAAGGGAGTGCGTTTTCAGCGAGAAATGTGTTAAATCGGGCTGTAATTGTTAAACCGTCACTGATATCGTCAAACTGTCGACGGAAATGTGCTATTTGGGTACGATATAGTGCAGAAGGACACAAACCGGAGCAAAATCGTGCAAGGGAGTGCGTTTTCAGTGAGAAATGGGTCAAATCGGGCTGTAATTGTTAAACCGTCACTGATATCGTCACACTCTCGACGGAAATGTGCTATTTGGGTACGATATAGTGCAGAACGACACAAACCGGAGCAAAATCGTGCAAGGGAGTGCGTTTTCAGCGAGAAATGGGTCAAATCGGGCTGTAATTGTTGAACCGTCGCTGATATCGTTGAACTCTCGACGAAAGTGTGCTATTTGTGTACGATATAGTGCAGAACAACACAAACCGGAGCAAAATCGTGCAAGGGAGTGCGTTTTCAGCGAGAAATGTGTCAAATCGGGCTGTAATTGTTAAACCGTCCCTGATATCGCCAAACTGTCGACGGAAATGTGCTATTTGGGTACGATATAGTGCAGAAGGACACAAACCGGAGCAAAATCGTGCAAGGGAGAGCGTTTTCATCGAGAAATGGGTCAAATCGGGCTGTAATTGTTAAACCGTCACTGATATCGTTATTTCTCGACGGAAATGTGCTATATGGGTACGATATAGTGCAGAACGATACAAACCGGAGCAAAATCGTTCAAGGGAGTGCGTTTTCAGCGAGAAGTGGGTCAAATCGGGCTGTAATTGTTAAACCGTCACTGATATCGTCACACTCACGATGGAAATGTGCTATATGGGTCCGATATAGTGCAGAACGACCCAAACCGGAGCCAAATCGTGCAAGGGAGTGCGTTTTCAGCGAGAAATGGTTCAAATCGGGCTGTAATTATTAAACCGTCACTGATATCGTTAAATTCTCGACGGAAATGAGCTATTTGGGTCCGATGCAGTGCAGAACAACACAAACCGGAGCAAAATCGTGCAAGGGTGTGCATTTTCAGTGGGAAATGTGTCAGATCGGGCTGTAACTGTTGAACCGTCGCTGATATCGTCAAAGTCTCGACGGAAATGTGCTATTCGGGTACAATATAGTGCAGAACAACACAAACCGGAGCAAAATCGTGCAAGGCACTGCGTTTTCAGCGTGAAATGGGTCAAATCGGGCTGTAATTGTTGAACGGTCACTGATATCGTCAAACTCTCGACGGAAATGTGCTACTTGGGTCCGAAATAGTGCAAAACGACAGAAACAGGAGCAAAATCGTACAAGGGAGTGCGTTTTCAGCGAGAAATGCGTCAAATCGGGCTGCAATTGTTGAACCGTCGCTGAAATCGTCAAACTCTCGACGGAAATGTGCTATTTGGGTCCGATATAGTGCAGAACAACACAAACCGGAACAAAATCTTTCAAGGAAGTTCGTTTACAGGAAGAAATGGGACAAATCGGGCTGTAATTGTTGAACCGTCACTGATATCGTGAAACTCTCGGCAGAAATGTGCTATTTGGGTACGATATAGTGCAGAACAACACAAACCGTAGTAAGATCGTGCAAGGGAGTGCGTTTTCAGCAAGAAATGCGTCAAATCGTGCTGTAATTGTTAAACCGTCACTGATATCGTGAAACTCTCGACAGAAATATGCTATTTGGGTCCGATATAGTGCAGATCAACACAAACCGTAGCAAAATCGTGCAAGGGAGTGCGTTTTCCGCGAAAAATGTGTCAAATCGGGCTGTAATTGTTGAACCGTCGCTGATATCGTCAAACTCTCGACGGAAATGTGCTATTTGGGTCCGATATAGGTCAGAACGACACAAACCGGAGCAAAATCGTACAAGGGAGTGCGTTTTCAGCGAGAAATGCGCCAAATCGGGCTATAATTGTTAAACCGTCACTGATATCGTCAAACTCTCGACGGAAATGAGCTATTCCGGTCCGAAATAGTGCAAAACGATACAAACCGGAGCAAAATCGTGCAAGGGAGTGCTTTTTCAGCGAGAAATGTGTTAAATCGGGCTGTAATTGTTAAACCGTCAATGATATCGCCAATGTCTCGACGGAAACGTGCTATTTGGGCCCGATACAGTGCAGAACAACACAAACCGGAGCAAAATCGTTCAAGGAAGTGCGTTTACAGCGAGAAATGGGTGAAATCGGGCTGTGATTGTTGAACCGTCGTTGAGATCGTCAAACTCCCGACGGAGATGTGCTATATGGGTCCGATATAGTGCAGAGCGACCCAAACCGGAGGAAAATAGTGCAAGGGAGTGCGCTTTCAGCGAGAAATGGGTACAATCGGGCTGTAATTGTTGAACCGTCGCTGATATCGTCAAAGTCTCGACGAAAATGTGCTATTTGGGTCCGATATAGTACAGAACAACACAAACCGGAACAAAATCATGCAAGGGAGTGCGTTTTCAGCGAGAAATGGGTCGAATCGGGCTGTAATTGTTAAACCGTCACTGATGTCGTCAAAGTCTCGACGGAAATGTGCTATTTGGGTCCGATATAGGTCAGAACGACACAAACCGGAGCAAAATCGTGCAAGGGAGTGCGTTTTCAGCGTGAAATGGGTCAAATCGGGCTGTAATTGCTCAACCATCACTGATATCGTCAGACTCGAGACGGAAATGTGCTATTTGGTTCCGATATAGTGCAGAACAACACAACCCGGGGCAAAATCGTCCAAGGAAGTGCATTTCCAGCGAGAAATGGGTCAAATCGGGCTGTAATTGTTAAACCGTCACTGATATCGTCAACCTCTCGACGGAAATGTGCTATTTGGAAACGATATAGTGCAGAACGACACAAACCGGAGCAAAATCGTGCAAGGGAGTGCGTTTTCAGCGAGAAGTGGGTCAAATCGGGCTGTAATTGTTAAACCGTCACTGATATCGTCAAGGTCTCGACGGAAATGTGCTATTTGGGCCCGATATAGGTCAGACCGACAAAACCGGAGCAAAATCGTGCAAGGGAGTGCGTATTCAGCGAGAAATTGGTCAAATCGGGCTGTAATTGTTGAATCTTCGCTGATATCATCAAACTCTCGACGGAAATGTGCTATTTGGGTCCGATATAGTGCAGAACAACACAAACCGGAGCAAAATCGTGCAAGGGAGTGCATTTTCAGCGAAAATGGGTCAAATCGGGCTGTAATTGTTAAACCGTCACTGATATCGTCAAAGTCTCGACGGAAATGTGCTATTTGGGTCCGATATAGGTCAGAACGACACGAACCGGAGCAAAATCGTGCAAGGAAGTGCGTTTACAGCGAGAAATGGGTGAAATCGGGCTGTGATTGTTGAACCGTCGTTGAGATCGTCAAACTCCCGACGGAGATGTGCTATATGGGTCCGATATAGTGCAGAGCGACCCAAACCGGAGGAAAATCGTGCAAGGGAGTGCGCTTTCAGCGAGAAATGGGTACAATCGGGCTGTAATTGTTGAACCGTCGCTGATATCGTCAAAGTCTCGACGAAAATGTGCTATTTGGGTCCGATATAGTACAGAACAACACAAACCGGAACAAAATCATGCAAGGGAGTGCGTTTTCAGCGTGAAATGGGTCAAATCGGGCTGTAATTGCTCAACCATCACTGATATCGTCAGACTCGAGACGGAAATGTGCTATTTGGTTCCGATATAGTGCAGAACAACACAACCCGGAGCAAAATCGTTCAAGGAAGTGCGTTTACCGCGAGAAATGGCACAAATCGGGGTGTAATTGTTGAACCGTCGCTGATATCGTCAAACTCTCGACGGAAATGTGCTATTTGGGTCCGATACAGTGCAGAATAACACAAACCGGAGCAAAATCGTGCAAGGGAGTGCGTTTTCAGCGAGAAATGGGTCAAATCGGGCTGTAATTGTTAAACCGTCACTGATAACGTCACAATCTCGACGGAAATGTGCTATTTGGAAACGATATAATGCAGAACGACACAAACCGGAGCAAAATCGTGCAAGGGAGTGCGTTTTCAGCGAGAATGTGGTCAAATCGGGCTATAATTGTTGAACCGTCGCTGATATCGTCAAAGTCTCGACGGAGATGTGCTACTTGGGTCCGATATGGTGCAGAACAACACAAACCGGAGCAAAATCGTGCTAGGGAGTGCGTTTTCAGCGAGATGTGTCAAATCGGGCTGTAATTGTTAAACCGTCACTGATATCGTCAAACTCTCGACGGAAAGGTGCTATTTGGGTACGATATAGTGCAGAACAACACAAACCGGAGCAAAATCGTGCAAGGGAGTGCGTTTTCAGCGAGAAATGTGTCAAATCGTGCTGTAATTGTTAAACCGTCACTGATATCGTCAAACTCTCGACGGAAATGTGCTATTTGGGTACGATATAGTGCCGAAAGACGCAAACCAAAGCAAAATCGTGCAAGGGAGTGCGTTTTCAGCGAGAAATGATCCAAATCGGGCTGTAATTGTAGAACCGTCGCTGAAATCGTCAAACTCTCGACGGAAATGTGCTATTTGGGTCCGATATAGTGCAGAACAACACAAACCGGAACAAAATCTTTCAAGGAAGTTCGTTTACAGGAAGAAATGGGACAAATCGGGCTGTAATTGTTGAACCGTCACTGATATCGTGAAACTCTCGGCAGAAATGTGCTATTTGGGTACGATATAGTGCAGAACAACACAAACCGTAGTAAGATCGTGCAAGGGAGTGCGTTTTCAGCAAGAAATGCGTCAAATCGTGCTGTAATTGTTAAACCGTCACTGATATCGTGAAACTCTCGACAGAAATATGCTATTTGGGTACGATATAGTGCAGAACAACACAAACCGTAGTAAGATCGTGCAAGGGAGTGCGTTTTCAGCGAGAAATGGGTCAAATCGGGCTGTAATTGTTAAACCGTCACTGATATCGTCAAACGCTCGACGGGAGTGTACTATTTGGGTACGATATATTGCAGAACGACACAATCCGGAGCAAAATCGTACAAGGGAGTGCATTTTCAGTGAGAAATGTGTCAAATCGGGCTGTAATTGTTGAACCGTCGCTGATATCGTCAAAGTCTGGACGAAAATGTGCTATTCGGGTACAATATAGTGCAGAGCAACACAAACCGGAGCAAAATCGTGCAAGGGAGTGCGTTTTCAGCGAGAAATGGGACAAATCAGGCTGTAATTGTTAAACCGTCACTGATATCGTCACACACCCGACAGAAATGTGCTATTTGGGTACGATATAGTGCAGAACGACACAAACCGGAGCAAAATCGTGCAAGGGAGTGCGTTTTCAGCGAGAAATGGGTCAAATCGGGCTGTAATTGTTGAACCGTCGCGGATATCGTCAAACTCTGGACGGAAATGTGCTATTTGGGTCCGAAATAGTGCAAAACGACAGAAACCGGAGCAAAATCGTACAAGGGAGTGCGTTTTCAGCGAGAAATGCGTGAGATCGGGCTGTAATTCTTAAACCGTCCCTGATATCGTCAAACTGTCGACGGAAATGTGCTATTTGGGTACGATATAGTGCAGAAGGACACAAACCGGAGCAAAATCGTGCAAGGGAATGCGTTTTCAGTGAGAAATGGGTCAAATCGGGCTGTAATTGTTAAACCGTCACTGATATCGTCAAACTCTCGAAGGAAATGAGCTATTTGGGTCCGAAATAGTGCAAAACGACGCAAACCGTAGTAAGATCGTGCAAGGGAGTGCGTTTTCAGCGAGAAATGGGTCAAATCGGGCTGTAATTGTTAAACCGTCACTGATATCGTCAAACGCTCGACGGGAGTGTACTATTTGGGTACGATATATTGCAGAACGACACAATCCGGAGCAAAATCGTACAAGGGAGTGCATTTTCAGTGAGAAATGTGTCAAATCGGGCTGTAATTGTTGAACCGTCGCTGATATCGTCAAAGTCTGGACGAAAATGTGCTATTCGGGTACAATATAGTGCAGAGCAACACAAACCGGAGCAAAATCGTGCAAGGGAGTGCGTTTTCAGCGAGAAATGGGACAAATCAGGCTGTAATTGTTAAACCGTCACTGATATCGTCACACACCCGACAGAAATGTGCTATTTGGGTACGATATAGTGCAGAACGACACAAACCGGAGCAAAATCGTGCAAGGGAGTGCGTTTTCAGCGAGAAATGGGTCAAATCGGGCTGTAATTGTTGAACCGTCGCGGATATCGTCAAACTCTGGACGGAAATGTGCTATTTGGGTCCGAAATAGTGCAAAACGACAGAAACCGGAGCAAAATCGTACAAGGGAGTGCGTTTTCAGCGAGAAATGCGTGAGATCGGGCTGTAATTCTTAAACCGTCCCTGATATCGTCAAACTGTCGACGGAAATGTGCTATTTGGGTACGATATAGTGCAGAAGGACACAAACCGGAGCAAAATCGTGCAAGGGAATGCGTTTTCAGTGAGAAATGGGTCAAATCGGGCTGTAATTGTTAAACCGTCACTGATATCGTCAAACTCTCGAAGGAAATGAGCTATTTGGGTCCGAAATAGTGCAAAACGACGCAAACCGGAGTAAAATCGTACAAGGGAGTGCGTTTTCAGCGAGAAATGCGTGAAATCGGTCTGTAATTCTTAAACCGTCCCTGATATCGTCAAACTGTCGACGGAAATGTGCTATTTGGGTACGATATAGTGCAGAAGGACACAAACCGGAGCAAAATCGTGCAAGGGAGAGCGTTTTCATCGAGAAATGGGTCAAATCGTGCTGTAATTGTTAAACCGTCACTGATATCGTCATTTCTCGACGGAAATGTGCTATTTGGGTACGATATAGTGCAGAACTTCACAATACGGAGCATAATCGGGCAAGGGAGTGCGTTTTCAGCGAGAAATGTGTTAAATCGGGCTGTAATTGTTAAACCGTCACTGATATCGTCAAACTGTCGACGGAAATGTGCTATTTGGGTACGATATAGTGCAGAAGGACACAAACCGGAGCAAAATCGTGCAAGGGAGTGCGTTTTCAGTGAAAAATGGGTCAAATCGGGCTGTAATTGTTAAACCGTCACTGATATCGTCACACTCTCGACGGAAATGTGCTATTTGGGTACGATATAGTGCAGAACGACACAAACCGGAGCAAAATCGTGCAAGGGAGTGCGTTTTCAGCGAGAAATGGGTCAAATCGGGCTGTAATTGCTGAACCGTCGCTGATATCGTTGAACTCTCGACGAAAATGTGCTATTTGTGTACGATATAGTGCAGAACGACACAAACCGGAGCAAAATCGTGCAAGGGAGTGCGTTTTCAGCGAGAAATGTGTCAAATCGGGCTGTAATTGTTAAACCGTCCCTGATATCGCCAAACTGTCGACGGAAATGTGCTATTTGGGTACGATATAGTGCAGAAGGACACAAACCGGAGCAAAATCGTGCAAGGGAGAGCGTTTTCATCGAGAAATGGGTCAAATCGGGCTGTAATTGTTAAACCGTCACTGATATCGTTATTTCTCGACGGAAATGTGCTATAT
>NW_027478244.1:0-51617 GCF_051020975.1 Osmia lignaria lignaria | reverse complement strand
TTGACCCATTTCTCGCTGAAAACGCACTCCCTTGTACGATTTTGCGGCAGTTTGTGTTGTTCTTCACTATATCGGACCCAAGTAGCACATTCCCGTCGAGAGTTTGACGATATCAGCGACCGTTTAACAATTACAGCCCGATTTGACACATTTCTCGCTGGAAACGCAATCCCTTGTACGATTTTGCTCCGGTTTGTGTCGTTTTGCACTATTTTGGAACCAAATAGCTCATTTCCTTCGAGAGTTTGACGATATCAGTGGCGGTTTAACAATTACAGCCCGATTTCACGCATTTCTCGCTGAAAACGCACTCCCTTGTACGATTTTGCTCCGGTTTGTGTCGTTCTGACCTATATCGGATCCAAATAGCACATTTCCGTCGAGAGTTTGACGATATCAGTGACGGTTTAACAATTACAGCCCGATTTGACCCATTTCTCGCTGAAAACGCACTCCCTTGCACGATTTTGCTCCGGTTTGGGTCGTTTTGCACTACTTCGGACACAAATAACTAATTTCCTTCTAGAGTTTGACGATATCAGTGACGGTGTAACAATTACAGCCCGATGTGACACATTTCTCGCTGAAAACGCACTCCCTTGCACGATTTTGTTCCGGTTTGTATCGGTCTGCACTGTATCGTACCCAAATAACACATTTCCGTCGAGAGTTTGACGATATCAGTGACGGTTTAACAATTACAGCCCGATTTAACACATTTCTCGCTGTAAACGCACTTCCTTGCACGAATGTGTTCCGGTTTGTATCGGTCTGCACTGTATCGTACCCAAATAGCACATTCCCGTCGAGAGTTTGACGATATCAGCGACCGTGTAACAGTTACTGCCCGATTTGACACATTTCTCGCTAAAAACGCAATCCCTTGTACGATTTTGCTCCGGTTTGTGTCGTTTTGCACTATTTTGGACCCAAATAGCACATTTCCGTCGAGAGTTTGACGATATCAGCCACGGTTCAACAATTACAGCCCGATTTGACCCATTCCTCGCTGAAAACGCACTCCCTTGCACGATTTTGCTCCGGTTTGGATCGTTCTGCACTATATCGGACCCAAATAGCACATTTCCGTCGACAGTGTGACGATATCAGTGACGGTTCAATATTTAGAGCCCGATTTGACCCATTCCTCGCTGAAAACGCACTCCCTTGTACGATTTTGCTCCGGTTTGTGTCGTTCTGCATTATATCGTACCCAAATAGCACATTTCCGTCGGGAGTTTGACGATATCAGTGACGGTTTAACAATTACAGCCCGATTTCACGCATTTCTCGCTGAAAACGCACTACCTTGTACGATTTTGCTCCGGTTTGGGTCGTTTTCCACTACTTCGGACCCAAATAGCTAATTTCCTTCTAGAGTTTGACGATATCAGTGACGGTTTAACAATTACAGCCCGATTTGACACATTTCTCGCTGAAAACGCACTCCCTTGCACGATTTTGTTCCGGTTTGTATCGGTCTGCACTGTATCGTACCCAAATAGCAGATTTCCGTCGAGAGTTTGACGATATCCGTGACGGTTCAACAAATACAGCCCGATTTGACACATTTCTCGCTGAAAACGCACTCCCTTGTACGATTTTGCTCCGGTTTGGGTCGTTTTGCACTACTTCGGACCCAAATAGCTAATTTCCTTCTAGAGTTTGACGACATCAGTGACGGGTCAACAATTACAGCCCGATTTGACATATTTCTCGTTGAAAACGCACTCCCTTGTACGATTTTGCTCCGGTTTGTGTCGTTCTGACCTATATCGGACCCAAATAGCACATTTCCGTCCAGAGTTTGACGATATCAGTGACGGTTTAAGAATTACAGCCCGATTTCACGCATTTCTCGCTGAAAACGCACTCCCTTGCACGATTTTGCTCCGGTTTGGGTCGTTCTGCACTACTTCGGACTCAAATACCACATTTCCGTCGAGAGTTTGACGATATCAGCGACGGTTCAACAATTACAGCCCGATTTGACCCATTTCTCGCTGAAAACGCACTTCCTTGCACGATTTTGGTCCGGTTTGTGTTGTTCTGCACCATATCGCACCCAAATAGCACATTTCCGTCGAGGCTTTGACGATATCAGCGACGGTTTAACAATTACAGCCCGATTTGACACATTTCTCGCTGAGAACGCCCTCCCTTGCACGATTTTGCTTCGGTTTGTGTTGTTCTGCACTATATCGCACCCAAATAGCACATTTCCGTCGAGAGTTTGACGATATCAGCGACGGTTCAACAGTTACAGCCCGATTTGAACCATTTCTCGCTGTAAACGCACTTCCTTGCACGATTTAGCTTCGGTTTGTCTCGTTCTGCACTATATCGGACCCAAATGGGACATTTCCGTCGAGAGTATGACGATATCTGTGTCGGTTTAACAATTACAGCGCGATTTGACACATTTTCGCTTTAAACGCACTTCCTTGCACGATTTTGTTCCGGTTTGTATCGGTCTGCACTGTATCGTTCCAAAATAGCACTTTTCCGTCGAGAGTTTGACGATATCAGTGACGGTTTAGCAATTACAGCCCGATTTGGCACATTTCTCGCTAAAAACGCTCTCCCTTGCACGGTTTTGCTCCGGTTCGTGTTGTTCTGCACTATATCGCACCCAAATTGCACATCTCCGTCGAGACTTTGACGATATCAGCGACGGTTTATCAATTACAGCCCGATTTGACACATTTCTCGCTGAAAACGCACTCCCTTGCACGATTTAGCTTCGGCTTGTCTCGTTCTGCTCAATATCGGACCCAAGTAGGACATTTCCGTCGAGAGTTTGACGATATCAGTGACGCTTTAACAATTACAGCCCGATTTGTCCCATTTCTCGCTGAAAACGCACTCCCTTGCATGATTTTGCTCCGGTTTGTATCGTTCTGCACTGTATCGTACCCAAATATGACATTTCTGTCGAGAGTTTGACGACATCAGTGGCGGTTTACCAATTACAGCCCGATTTGACGCATTTCTCGCTGAAAACGCACTCCCTTGCACGATTTTGCTCCGGTTTGTGTCGTTCTGCATTATATCGTACCCAAATAGCACATTTCCGTCGGGAGTTTGACGATATCAGTGACGGTTCAACAAATACAGCCCGATTTGACACATTTCTTGCGGAAAACCCACTCCCTTGCACGATTTTGCTCCGGTTTGTGTTGTTCTGCACTATATCGCACCCAAATAGCCCATCTCCGTCGAGACTTTGACGATATCAGCGACGGTTCAACAATTGCAGCCCGATTTGACGCATTTCTCGCTGAAACTGCACTCCCTTGCACGATTTTGTTCCGGTTTGTGTCGTTCTGCACTATATCGGACCCAAATAGCACATTTCCGTCGAGACTTTGACGATATAAGTGACGGTTTAAAAATTGCAGCCCGATTTGAGCCATTTCTCGCTGTAAGTGCACTTCCTTGCACGATTTTGCTTCGGTTTGACTCGTTCTGCACTATATTAGACCCAAATAGGACATTTCCGTCGAGAGTTTGACGATATCAGCGACGGTTCAACAATTACAGCCCGATTTGTCCCATTTCTTCCTGTAAACGCACGTCCTTGAACGATTTTGTTCCGGTTTGTGTTGTTCTGCACTATATCGGACCCAAATAGCACATTCCGTCGAGAGTTTGACGATATCAGCGACGGTTTAACAATTACAGCCCGATTTGAGCCATTTCTCGCGGAAATCGCACTCCCTTGCACGATTTTGCTCCGGTTTGTGTTGTTCTGCACTGTATAGTGCCCAAATAGCACATTTCCGTCGAGAGTTTGACGATATCAGTGACGGTTTAACAATTACAGCCCGATTTAACACATTTCTCGCTGTAAACGCACTTCCTTGCACGATTGTGTTCCGGTTTGTATCAGTCTGCACTGTATCGTACCCAAATAGCACATTCCCGTCGAGAGTTTGACGATATCAGCGACCGTTTAACAATTACAGCCCGATTTGACACATTTCTCGCTAAAAACGCAATCCCTTGTACGATTTTGCCCGGTTTGTGTCATTTTGCACTATTTCGGAACCAAATAGCTAATTTCCGTCGAGACATTGACGATATCAGTGACGGTTTAACAATTACAGCCTGATTTGACCCATTTCTCGCTGTAAACGCACTTCCTTGCACGATTTAGCTTCGGTTCGTCTCGTTCTGCACTCTATCGGACCCAAATAGGACATTTCCGTCGAGAGTTTGACGATATCAGTGTCGGTTTAACAATTACAGCACGATTTGACGCATTTCTCGCTGTAAACGAACTTCCTTGCACGATTTTGCTTCAGTTTGTCTCGTTCTGCACTATATCGGACACAAATAGGACATTTCCGTCGAGAGTTTGACGATACCAGTGTCGGTTTAACAATTACAGCCCGATTTGACACATTTCTCGCTAAAAACGCACTCCCTTGTACTATTTTGCTCCGGTTTGTGTCGTTCTGCATTATATCGTACCCAAATAGCACATTTCCGTCGGGAGTTTGACGATATCAGTGACGGTTTAACAATTGCAGCCCGATTTGACGCATTTCTCGCTGAGAACGGACTCACTTGCACGATTTTGCTCCGGTTTGTGTCGTTCTGCACTATATCGGACCCAAATAGCACATTTCCGTCGAGACTTTGACGATATCAGTGACGGTTTAAAAATTACAGCCCGATTTGACCCATTTCTCGCTGTAAGCGCACTTCCTTGCACGATTTTGCTTCGGTTTGACTCGTTCTGCACTATATCAGACCCAAAAAGGACATTTCCGTCGAGAGTTTGACGATATCAGTGACGGGTCAACAATTACAGCCCGATTTGACACATTTCTCGCTGAAAACGCACTCCCTTGTACGATTTTGCTCCGGTTTGTGTCGTTCTGACCTATATCGGACCCAAATAGCACATTTCCGTCGACAGTTTGACGATATCCGTGACGGTTCAACAAATAGAGCCCGATTTGACACATTTCTTGCGGAAAACCCACTCCCTTGCACGGTTTTGCTCCGGTTTGTGTTGTTCTGCACTATATCGCACCCAAATAGCCCATCTCCATCGAGACTTTGACGATATCAGCGACGGTTCAACAATTACAGCCCGATTTGACACATTTCTCGCTGAAAACGCACTCCCTTGCACGACTTTGCTCCGGTTTGTGTTGTTCTGCACTATATCGGACCCAAATAGCACATTTCCGTCGAGAGGTTGACGATATCAGTGACGGTTGAACAATTACAGCCCGATTTGACCCATTTCTCGCTGAAAACGCACTCCCTTGTACGATTTTGCGGCAGTTTGTGTTGTTCTGCACTATATCGGACCCAAGTAGCACATTCCCGTCGAGAGTTTGACGATATCAGCGACCGTTTAACAATTACAGCCCGATTTGAAACATTTCTCGCTAAAAACGCACTCCCTTGTACGATTTTGCTCCGGTTTGTTTCGTTTTGCACTATTTCGGACGCAAATGGCACATTCCCGTCGAGAGTTTGACGATATCAGCGACCGTTTAGCAATTACAGCCCGATTTGACACATTTCTCGCTGAAAACGCAATCCCTTGTACGATTTTGCTCCGGTTTGTGTCGTTTTGCACTATTTTGGAACCAAATAGCTCATTTCCTTCGAGAGTTTGACGATATCAGTGGCGGTTTAACAATTACAGCCCGATTTCACGCATTTCTCGCTGAAAACGCACTCCCTTGTACGATTTTGCTCCGGTTTGTGTCGTTCTGACCTATATCGGATCCAAATAGCACATTTCCGTCGAGAGTTTGACGATACCAGTGACGGTTTAACAATTACAGCCCGATTTGACCCATTTCTCGCTGAAAACGCACTCCCTTGCACGATTTTGCTCCGGTTTGGGTCGTTTTGCACTACTTCGGACCCAAATAGCTAATTTCCTTCTAGAGTTTGACGATATCAGTGACGGTGTAACAATTACAGCCCGATCTGACACATTTCTCGCTGAAAACGCACTCCCTTGCACGATTTTGTTCCGGTTTGTATCGGTGTGCACTGTATCGTACCCAAATAGCACATTTCCGTCGAGAGTTTGACGATATCAGTGACGGTTTAACAATTACAGCCCGATTTAACACATTTCTCGCTGTAAACGCACTTCCTTGCACGAATGTGTTCCGGTTTGTATCGGTCTGCACTGTATCGTACCCAAATAGCACATTCCCGTCGAGAGTTTGACGATATCAGCGACCGTTTAAACAATTACAGCCCGATTTGACACATTTCTCGCTAAAAACGCAATCCCTTGTACGATTTTGCTCCGGTTTGTGTCGTTTTGCACTATTTTGGACCCAAATAGCTCATTTCCTTCGAGAGTTTGAAGATATCAGTGGCGGTTTAACAATTACAGCCCGATTTCACGCATTTCTCGCTGAAAACGCACTCCCTTGTACGATTTTGCTCCGGTTTGTGTCGTTCTGACCTATATCGGATCCAAATAGCACATTTCCGTCGAGGGTTTGACGATATCAGCGACGGTTTAAAAATTACAGCCCGATTTGACCCATTTCTCGCTGAAAACGCACTCCCTTGCACGATTTTGCTTCGGTTTGTGTCGTTCTGCACAATATCGT
Source organism: Osmia lignaria lignaria (assembly GCF_051020975.1). Taxonomy (NCBI): domain Eukaryota; kingdom Metazoa; phylum Arthropoda; class Insecta; order Hymenoptera; family Megachilidae; genus Osmia; species Osmia lignaria. The sequence continues at coordinate 45,012 of NW_027478244.1, read as the reverse complement.
ACCCAAATAGCACATTTCCGTCGAGAGATTGACGATATCAGCCACGGTTCAACAATTACAGCCCGGTTTTACCCATTCCTCGCTGAAAACGCACTCCCTTGCACGATTTTGCTCCGGTTTGGATCGTTCTGCACTATATCGGACCCAAATAGCACATTTCCGTCGACAGTTTGACGATATCAGTGACGGTTCAATATTTAGAGCCCGATTTGACCCATTCCTCGCTGAAAACGCACTCCCTTGTACGATTTTGCTCCGGTTTGTGTCGTTCTGCATTATATCGTACCCAAATAGCACATTTCCGTCGGGAGTTTGACGATATCAGTGACGGTTTAACAATTACAGCCCGATTTCACGCATTTCTCGCTGAAAACGCACTACCTTGTACGATTTTGCTCCGGTTTGGGTCGTTTTGCACTACTTCGGACCCAAATAGCTAATTTCCTTCTAGAGTTTGACGATATCAGTGACGGTTTAACAATTTCAGCCCGATTTGACACATTTCTCGCTGAAAACGCACTCCCTTGCACGATTTTGTTCCGGTTTGTATCGGTCTGCACTGTATCGTACCCAAATAGCAGATTTCCGTCGAGAGTTTGACGATATCCGTGACGGTTCAACAAATACAGCCCGATTTGACACATTTCTCGCTGAAAACGCACTCCCTTGTACGATTTTGCTCCGGTTTGGGTCGTTTTGCACTACTTCGGACCCAAATAGCTAATTTCCTTCTAGAGTTTGACGATATCAGTGACGGTTTAAGAATTACAGCCCGATTTCACGCATTTCTCGCTGAAAACGCACTCCCTTGTACTATTTTGTTCCGGTTTGTGTCGTTCTGCATTATATCGTACCCAAATAGCACATTTCCGTCGGGAGTTTGACGATATCAGTGACGGTTCAACAAATACAGCCCGATTTGACACATTTCTTGCGGAAAACCCACTCCCTTGCACGATTTTGCTCCGGTTTGTGTTGTTCTGCACTATATCGCACCCAAATAGCCCATCTCCGTCGAGACTTTGACGATATCAGCGACGGTTCAACAATTGCAGCCCGATTTGACGCATTTCTCGCTGAAACTGCACTCCCTTGCACGATTTTGTTCCGGTTTGTGTCGTTCTGCACTATATCGGACCCAAATAGCACATTTCCGTCGAGACTTTGACGATATAAGTGACGGTTTAAAAATTGCAGCCCGATTTGAGCCATTTCTCGCTGTAAGTGCACTTCCTTGCACGATTTTGCTTCGGTTTGACTCGTTCTGCACTATATTAGACCCAAATAGGACATTTCCGTCGAGAGTTTGACGATATCAGCGACGGTTCAACAATTACAGCCCGATTCGTCCCATTCCTTCCTGTAAACGCACGTCCTTGAACGATTTTGTTCCGGTTTGTGTTGTTCTGCACTATATCGGACCCAAATAGCACATTCCGTCGAGAGTTTGACGATATCAGCGACGGTTTAACAATTACAGCCCGATTTGAGCCATTTCTCGCGGAAATCGCACTCCCTTGCACGATTTTGCTCCGGTTTGTGTTGTTCTGCACTGTATAGTGCCCAAATAGCACATTTCCGTCGAGAGTTTGACGATATCAGTGACGGTTTAACAATTACAGCCCGATTTAACACATTTCTCGCTGTAAACGCACTTCCTTGCACGATTGTGTTCCGGTTTGTATCAGTCTGCACTGTATCGTACCCAAATAGCACATTCCCGTCGAGAGTTTGACGATATCAGCGACCGTTTAACAATTACAGCCCGATTTGACACATTTCTCGCTAAAAACTCAATCCCTTGTACGATTTTGCCCGGTTTGTGTCATTTTGCACTATTTCGGAACCAAATAGCTAATTTCCGTCGAGACATTGACGATATCAGTGACGGTTTAACAATTACAGCCTGATTTGACCCATTTCTCGCTGTAAACGCACTTCCTTGCACGATTTAGCTTCGGTTCGTCTCGTTCTGCACTCTATCGGACCCAAATAGGACATTTCCGTCGAGAGTTTGACGATATCAGTGTCGGTTTAACAATTACAGCACGATTTGACGCATTTCTCGCTGTAAACGAACTTCCTTGCACGATTTTGCTTCGGTTTGTCTCGTTCTGCACTATATCGGACACAAATAGGACATTTCCGTCGAGAGTTTGACGATACCAGTGTCGGTTTAACAATTACAGCCCGATTTGACACATTTCTCGCTAAAAACGCACTCCCTTGTACTATTTTGCTCCGGTTTGTGTCGTTCTGCATTATATCGTACCCAAATAGCACATTTCCGTCGGGAGTTTGACGATATCAGTGACGGTTTAACAATTGCAGCCCGATTTGACGCATTTCTCGCTGAGAACGCACTCACTTGCACGATTTTGCTCCGGTTTGTGTCGTTCTGCACTATATCGGACCCAAATAGCACATTTCCGTCGAGACTTTGACGATATCAGTGGACGGTTTAAAAATTACAGCCCGATTTGACCCATTTCTCGCTGTAAGCGCACTTCCTTGCACGATTTTGCTTCGGTTTGACTCGTTCTGCACTATATCAGACCCAAATAGGACATTTCCGTCGAGAGTTTCACGATATCAGTGACGGGTCAACAATTACAGCCCGATTTGACACATTTCTCGCTGAAAACGCACTCCCTTGTACGATTTTGCTCCGGTTTGTGTCGTTCTGACCTATATCGGACCCAAATAGCACATTTCCGTCGACAGTTTGACGATATCCGTGACGGTTCAACAAATAGAGCCCGATTTGACACATTTCTTGCGGAAAACCCACTCCCTTGCACGATTTTGCTCCGGTTTGTGTCGTTCTGACCTATATCGGATCCAAATAGCTAATTTCCTTCTAGAGTTTGACGATATCAGTGACGGTTTAACAATTACAGCCCGATTTGACACATTTCTCGCTGAAAACGCACTCCCTTGCACGAATTTGTTCCGGTTTGTATCGGTCTGCACTGTATCGTACCCAAATAGCAGATTCCGTCGAGAGTTTGACGATATCCGTGACGGTTCAACAAATACAGCCCGATTTGACACATTTCTCGCTGAAAACGCACTCCCTTGTACGATTTTGCTCCGGTTTGGGTCGTTTTGCACTACTTCGGACCCAAATAGCTAATTTCCTTCTAGAGTTTGACGATATCAGTGACGGGTCAACAATTACAGCCCGATTTGACACATTTCTCGTTGAAAACGCACTCCCTTGTACGATTTTGCTCCGGTTTGTGTCTTTCTGACCTATATCGGACCCAAATAGCACATTTCCGTCCAGAGTTTGACGATATCAGTGACGGTTTAAGAATTACAGCCCGATTTCACGCATTTCTCGCTGAAAACGCACTCCCTTGCACGATTTTGCTCCGGTTTGGGTCGTTCTGCACTACTTCGGACTCAAATACCACATTTCCGTCGAGAGTTTGACGATATCAGCGACGGTTCAACAATTACAGCCCGATTTGACCCATTTCTCGCTGAAAACGCACTTCCTTGCACGATTTTGGTCCGGTTTGTGTTGTTCTGCACCATATCGCACCCAAATAGCACATTTCCGTCGAGGCTTTGACGATATCAGCGACGGTTTAACAATTACAGCCCGATTTGACACATTTCTCGCTGAGAACGCCCTCCCTTGCACGATTTTGCTCCGGTTTGTGTTGTTCTGCACTATATCGCACCCAAATAGCACATTTCCGTCGAGAGTTTGACGATATCAGCGACGGTTCAACAGTTACAGCCCGATTTGAACCATTTCTCGCTGTAAACGCACTTCCTTGAACGATTTTGCTCCGGTTTGTGTCGTTTTGCACTATTTTGGACACAAATAGCACATTTCCGTCGATAGTTTGACGATATCTGTGTCGGTTTAACAATTACAGCGCGATTTGACACATTTTTCGCTTTAAACGCACTTCCTTGCACGATTTTGTTCCGGTTTGTATCGGTCTGCACTGTATCGTTCCAAAATAGCACTTTTCCGTCGAGAGTTTGACGATATCAGTGACGGTTTAGCAATTACAGCCCGATTTGGCACATTTCTCGCTAAAAACGCTCTCCCTTGCACGGTTTTGCTCCGGTTCGTGTTGTTCTGCACTATATCGCACCCAAATTGCACATCTCCGTCGAGACTTTGACGATATCAGCGACGGTTCAACAATTACAGCCCGATTTGACACATTTCTCGCTGAAAACCCACTCCCTTGCACGATTTAGCTTCGGCTTGTCTCGTTCTGCACTATATCGGACCCAAGTAGGACATTTCCGTCGAGAGTTTGACGATATCAGTGACGCTTTAACAATTACAGCCCGATTTGTACCATTTCTCGCTGAAAACGCACTCCCTTGCACGATTTTGCTCCGGTTTGTGCTGTTCTGCACTATATCGCACCAAAATAGCCCATCTCCGTCGAGACTTTGACGATATCAGTGAAGGTTTAACAATTATAGCCCGATTTGAAACATTTCTCGCTGAAAACGCACTCCCTTGCAAGATTTTGCTCCGGTTTGGGTCGTTTTGCACTACTTCGGACCCAAATAGCACATTTCCGTCGAGAGTATGACGATATCAGCGACGGTTTAACAATTACAGCCCGATTTGACACATTTCTCGCTAGAAACGCACTCCCTTGTACGATTTTGCCCCGGTTTGTGTCGTTTTGCACTATTTCGGACCCAAATAGCTCATTTCCTTCGAGGGTTTGACGATATCAGTGACGGTTTAACAATTACAACCCGATTTGACCCATTTCTCGCTGAAAACGCACTCCCTTGAACGATTTTGCTCCGGTTTGTGTCCTTCTGCACTATATCGGACCCAAATAGCACATTTCCGTCGAGAAATGACGATATCAGTGACGGTTTAACAATTACAGCCCAATTTGACCCATTTCTCGCTGAAAACGCTCTCCCTTGTACGATTTTGCTCCGGTTTGTGTCGTTTTGCACTATTGCGGACCCAAATAGCACATTTCCGTCGAGTGTATGACGATATCAGCGACGGTTCAACAATTACAGCCCGATTTGAACCATTTCTCGCTGTAAACGCACTCCCTTGCACGATTTTGCTCCGGTTTGTGTCGTTCTGCACTATATCGGACCCAAATAGCACATTTCCGTCGAGAGTTTGACGATATCAGCGACGGTTCAACCATTACAGCCCGATTTGACGCATTTTTTGCTGTAAACGCACTTCCTTGCACGATTTAGCTTCGGTTTGTCTCGTTCTGCACTATATCGGACCCAAATGGGACATTTCCGTCGAGAGTATGACGATATCTGTGTCGGTTTAACAATTACAGCGCGATTTGACACATTTTTCGCTTTAAACGCACTTCCTTGCACGATTTTGTTCCGGTTTGTATCGGTCTGCACTGTATCGTTCCAAAATAGCACTTTTCCGTCGAGAGTTTGACGATATCAGTGACGGTTTAGCAATTACAGCCCGATTTGGCACATTTCTCGCTAAAAACGCTCTCCCTTGCACGGTTTTGCTCCGGTTCGTGTTGTTCTGCACTATATCGCACCCAAATTGCACATCTCCGTCGAGACTTTGACGATATCAGCGACGGTTTATCAATTACAGCCCGATTTGACACATTTCTCGCTGAAAACGCACTCCCTTGCACGATTTAGCTTCGGCTTGTCTCGTTCTGCTCAATATCGGACCCAAGTAGGACATTTCCGTCGAGAGTTTGACGATATCAGTGACGCTTTAACAATTACAGCCCGATTTGTCCCATTTCTCGCTGAAAACGCACTCCCTTGCACGATCTTGCTCCGGTTTGTATCGTTCTGCACTGTATCGTACCCAAATACGACATTTCTGTCGAGAGTTTGACGACATCAGTGGCGGTTTACCAATTACAGCCCGATTTGACCCATTTCTCACTGAAAACGCACTCCCTTGCACGATTTTGCTCCGGTTTGTGTCGTTCTGCACTATATCCGACCCATATAGCACATTTCCGTCGAGAGTTTGACGATATCAGTGACGGTTTATCAATTACAGCGCGATTTGACACATTGCTCGCTGAAAACGCTCTCCCTTGCACGATTTTGCTCCGGTTTGCGTTGTTCTGCACTATATCGCACCAAAATAGCCCATCTCCGTCGAGACTTTGACGATATCAGTGAAGGTTTAACAATTATAGCCCGATTTGAAACATTTCTCGCTGAAAACGCACTCCCTTGCAGGATTTTGCTCCGGTTTGGGTCGTTTTGCACTACTTCGGACCCAAATAGCACATTTCCGTCGAGAGTATGACGATCTCAGTGACGGTTTAACAATTACAGCCCGATTTGACCCATTTTTCGCTGAAAACGCACTCCCTTGCACGATTTTGCTCCGGTTTGTGTCGTTCTGCACTATATCGGACCCAAATAGCACATTTCCGTCGAGAGTTTGACGATATCAGGGACGGTTCAACAATTACAGCCTGATTTGACCCATTTCTCACTGTAAACGCACTTCCTTGCACGATTTTGTTCCGGTTTGTATCGTTCTGCACTGTATCGTTCCCAAGTAGCATATTTCCGTCGAGAGTTTGACGATATCAGTGACGGTTGATCAATTACAGCCCGATTTGAGCCATTTCTCGACTGAAAAAACACTCCCTTGCACGATTTTGCTCCGGTTTGTGTCGTTCTGCTCTATATCGTACCCAAATAGCACATTTCCGTCGAGAAATGACGATATCAGTGACGGTTTAACAATTACAGCCCGATTTGACACATTTCTCGCTAGAAAGGCACTCCCTTGTACGATTTTGCCCCGGTTTGTGTCGTTTTGCACTATTTCGGACCCAAATAGCTCATTTCCTTCGAGGGTTTGACGATATCAGTGACGGTTTAACAATTACAACCCGATTTGACCCATTTCTCGCTGAAAACGCACTCCCTTGAACGATTTTGCCCCGGTTTGTGTCGTTTTGCACTATTTCGGACACAAATAGCTCATTTCCTTCGAGGGTTTGACGATATCAGTGACGGTTTAACAATTACAGCCCGATTTGACCCATTTCTCGCTGAAAACGCACTCCCTTGAACGATTTTGTTCCGCTTTGTGTCGTTCTGCACTATATCGGACCAAAATAGCACATTTCCGTCGAGAGTTTGACGATATCAGGGATGGTTCAACAATTACAGCCTGATTTGACACATTTCTCGCTGTAAACGCACTTCCTTGCACGATTTTGTTCCGGTTTGAATCGTTCTGCACCATATCGTCCCCAAGTAGCATATTTCCGTCGAGAGTTTGACGATATCAGTGACGGTTGAAAAATTACAGCCCGATTTGAGCCATTTCTCGCTGAAAACGCACTCCCTTGCACGATTTTGCTCCGGTTTGTGTCGTTCTGCACTATATCGTACCCAAATAGCACATTTCCGTCGAGAAATGACGATATCAGTGACGGTTTAACAATTACAGCCCGATTTGACCCATTTCTCGCTGAAAACGCTCTCCCTTGTACGATTTTGCTCCGGTTTGTGTCGTTTTGCACTATTGCGGGCCCAAATGGGACATTTCCGTCGAGAGTTTGACGATATCTGTGTCGGTTTAACAATTACAGCCTGATTTGACCCATTTCTCGCTGTAAATGCATTTCCTTGCACGATTTTGTTCCGGTTTGTATCGGTCTGCACTGTATCGTACCAAAATAGCACATTCCCGTCGAGAGTTTGACGATATCAGCGACCGTTTAAAAATTACAGCCCGATTTGGCACATTTCTCGCTAAAAACGCACTCCCTTGCCCGATTTTGCTCCGGTTTGGGTCGTTCTACACTAGGTCGGACCCAAATAGCTCATTTCCTTCGAGAGTTTGACGATATCAGTGACGGTTCAACATTTACAGCCCGATTTGACCCATTTCTCGCGGAAATCGCACTCCCTTGCACGATTTTGCTTCGGTTTGTCTCGTTCTGCACTATATCGGACCCAAATAGGACATCTCCGTCGAGAGTTTGACGATATCAGTGTCGGTTTAACAATTACAGCCTGATTTGAACCATTTCTCGCTGAAAACGCACTCCCTTGCACGATTTTGCTCCGGTTTGTGTTGTTCTGTACTATATCGCACCCAAATAGCACATCTCCGTCGAGACTTTGACGATATCAGCGACGGTTCAACAATTACCCCCCGATATGACACATTTCTCGCTGAAAACACACTCCCTTGCACGATTATGCTTCGGTTTGTGTAGTTCTGCACTATATCGTACCCAAATAGCACATTTCCGTCGAGCATTTGACGATATCAGTGACGGTTTAACAATTACAGCCCGATTTGACCCATTTCTCGCTGAAAACGCACTCCTTTGCACGATTTTGCTACGGTTTGTGTTGTTCTGCTCTATATCGGACCCAAACAGCACATTTCCGTCGAGACTTTGACGATATCAGTGACGGTTTAACAATTACAGCCCGATTTGATCCATTTCTCGCTGAAAACGCACTCCCTAGCACGATTTTGTTCCGGTTTGAAACGGTCTGCACTGTATCGTACCCAAATAGCACATTTCCGTCGAGAGTTTGACGATATCAGTGACGGTTTAACAATTACAGCCCGATTTGACACATTTCTCGCTAAAAACGTACTCCATTGTACGATTTTGCTCCGGTTTGTGTCGTTTTGCACTATTTCGGACCCAAATAGCTCATTTCCTTCGAGAGTTTGACGATATCAGTGGCGGTTTAACAATTACAGCCCTATTTGACCCACTTCTCGCTGTAACCGCACTCCCTTGCACGGTTTTGCTCCGGTTTGTGGCGTTCTGCACTATACCGCACCCAAATAGCACATCTCAGTCGAGACTTTGAAGATATCAGCGACGGTTCAACAATTACAGCCCGATTTGACCCATTTCTCGCTGAAAACGCACTCCCTTGCACGATTTTGCTCCGGTTTGGGTCGTTCTGCACTGTATCGGACACAAATAGCACATTTCCGTCGAGAGTTTGACGATATCAGCGACGGTTCAACAATTACAGCCCGATTTAACACATTTCTCGCTGAAAACGCACTCCCTTGCACGATTTTGCTCCGGATTGTGAAGTTCTGCACTACATCGTACCCAAATAGCACATTTCCGTCGAGAGTTTGACGATATCAGCGACGGTTTAACAATTACAGCCCGATTTGACACATTTCTCGCTGAAAACGCACTCCCTTGCACGATTTTGCTCCGGTTTATGTCGTTCTGCACTATATCGGACCCAAATAGCACATTTCCGTCGAGACTTTGACGATATCAGTGACGGTTTAAGAATTACAGCCCGATTTCACGCATTTCTCGCTGAAAACGCACTCCGTTGCACGATTTTGCTCCGGTTTGGGACGTTTTGCACTATTTCGGACCCAAGTAGCACATTTCCGTCCAGAGTTTGACAATATCAGTGACTGTTTAACAATGACAGCCCGATTCGACCCATTTCTCGCTGAAAACGCACTCCCTTGCATGATTTTGCTTCGGTTTGTGCCGTTCTCCACCATATCGTACCCAAATAGCACATTTCCGTCGAGAGTTTGACGATATCGGCGACGGTTCGACAATTACAGCCCGATTTGCCACATTTCTCGCTGAAAACGCACTCCCTTGCACGATTTTGCTCCGGTTTGGGTCGTTTTGCACTACTTCTGACCGAAATAGCACATTTCCGTCGAGAGGTTGACGATATCAGTGACGGTTTAACAATTACAGCCCGATTTGACCCATTTCTCGCTGAGAACGCACTCCCTTGCACGATTTCGCTCCGGATTGTGTCGTTCTGCACTATATCGTACCCTAATAGCAGATTTCCGATGAGAGTTTGAAGATATCAGCGACAGTTCAACAATTACAGAGCGATTTGACCCATTTCTCGCTGAAAACGCACTCCCTTGCACCATTTTGGTCCGGTTTGTGTTGTTCTGGACTATATCGTACCCAAATAGCACATTTCCGTCGAGAGTTTGACGATATCAGTGTCGGTTTAGCAGCTACAGCCTGATTTGACACTTTTCTCGCTGAAAACGCACTCCCTTGCACGATTTTTTCCGGTTTGTATCGGTCTGCACTGTATCGCACACACATAGCACATTTCCGTCGAGAGTTTGACGATATCAGTGACGGTTTAACAATTACAGCCCGATTTGACCCATTTCTCGCTGAAAACGCTCTCCCTCGCACGATTTTGCTCCAGTTTGTGTTGTTCTGCACTATATCGCACCCAAATAGCACATCTCCGTCGAGACTTTGACGATATCGGTGACGGTTTAACAATTACAGCCCGATATGACCCATTTCTCGCTGAAAACGAACTCCCTTGCACGATTATGCTCCGGTTTGTGTCGTTCTGCACTATATCGGACCCAAATAGCACATTTCCGTCGACAGTTTGACGATATCAGTGACGGTTTAAGAATTACAGCCCGATTTCACGCATTTCTCGCTGAAAACGCACTCGCGTGCACGATTTTGCTCCGGTTTGTGTTGTTCTGCACTGTATCGTACCCAAATAGCACATTTCCGTCGAGAAATGACGATATCAGTGACGGTTTAACAATTACAGCCCGATTTGACCCATTTCTCGCTGAAAACGCTCTCCCTTGTACGATTTTGCTCCGGCTTGTGTCGTTTTGCAAAATTTCTTTCCCAAGTAGCACATTGCCGTCGAGAGTTTGACGATATCAGCGACCGTTTAACAATTAGAGCCCGATTTTACACATTTTTCGCTAAAAACGCTCTCCCTTATACGATTTTGCTCCGGTTTGTGTCGTTCTGACCTATATCGGACCCAAATAGCACATTTCCGTCGACAGTTTGACGATATCAGTGACGGTTCAACATTTACAGCCCGATTTGAGAGATTTCTCGCGGAAAACGCACTCCCTTGTACGATTTTGCTCCGGTTTGTGTCGTTTTGCACTATTTCGGACCCAAATAGCACATTTCCGTCTAGAGTTTGACGATATCAGTGACGGTTTAACAATTACAGCCCGATTTGACCCATTTCTCGCTGTAAACGCACTGCCTTGAACGATTTTGCTCCGGTTTGGGTCGTTCTGCACTATATCGTACCCAAATAGCACATTTCCGTCGAGAAATGACGATATCAGTGACGGTTTAACAATTACAGCCCGATTTGACCCATTTCTCGCTAAACACGCACCCCATTGTACGATTTTGCTCCGGTTTGTGTCGTTCTACACTATCTCGTACCCAAATAGCACATTTCCGCCGAGAGTTTGGCGATATCAGCGACGGTTCAACAATTACAGCCCGATTTGACACATTTCTCGCTGAAAACGCACTCCCTTGCATGATTTTGCTCCAGTTTGGGTCGTTCTGCACTATATCGGACCCAAATAGCACATTTCCGTCGAGAGTTTGACGGTATCAGTGACGGTTGAACAATTACAGCACGATTTGGCGCATTTCTCGCTGAAAACGCACTCCCTTGCACGATTTTGTTCCTGTTTGTATCAGTCTGCACTGTATCGTACCCAAATAGCACATTTCCGTCGAGAGTTTGACGATATCAGTGACGGTTTAACAATTACAGCCCGATTTGACGCATTTCTCGCTGTAAACGCACTTCCTTGCACGATTTAGCTTCGGTTTCTCTCGTTCTGCACTATATTGGACCCAAATAGGACATCTCCGTCGAGACTTTGACGATATCAGTGACGGTTTAACAATTACAGCCCGATTTAACACATTTCTCGCTGAAAACGCACTCCCTTGCACGATTTTGCTCCGCTTTGTGTTGTTCTGCACTATATCGGACCCAATTAGCACATTTTCGTCGAGACTTTGACGATATCAGCGACGGTTCAACAATTACAGCCCGATTTGACCCATTTCTCGCTGAAAGCGCACACCCTTGCACGATTTTGCTCCGGTTTGGGTCGCTCTGCACTATATCGCACCCATATAGCGCATCTCCGTCGGGAGTATGACGACCTCAACGACGGTTCAACAATCACAGCACGATTTGACGCATTTCTCGCTGTAAACGCACTCCCTTGCCCGAATTTGCTCCGGTTTGTGTCGTTCTGACCGATATCGGGCCAAATAGCACATTTCCGTCGAGAGTTTGACGATATCAGTGACGGTTTAACAATTACAGCCCGATTTAACACATTTCTCGCTGAAAACGCACTCCCTTGCCCGATTTTGCTCCGGTTTGTGTTGTTCTGCACTACATCGCACCAAAATAGCCCATCTCCGTCGAGACTTTGACGATATCAGCGACGATTAACAATTACAGCCCGATTTGACACATTTCTCGCTGAGAACGCACTCCCTTGCACGATTTTGCTCCGGTTTGTGGCGTTCCGCACTATTTCGCACCCAAATAGCACATTTCTGTCGAGAGTTTGACTATATCAGTGACGGTTTAACAATTACAGCCCGATTTAACACATTTCTCGCTGTAAACGCACTTCCTTGAAAGATCTTGCTCCGGTTTGTGCTGTTCTGCACTATATCGGACCCAAATAGCACGTTTCCGTCGAGAGTTTGACGATATCAGTGTCGGTTTAACAATTCCATCCTGATTCGACCCATTCCTCGCTGAAAACGCACTCCCTTGCACGATTTTGTTCCGGTTTGTATCGGTCTGTATTGTATCGGACCCAAATAGCACATTTCCGTCGAGAGTTGGACGATATCAGTGACGGTTCAACAATTACAGCCCGATTTGACCCATTTCTCGCTGAAAACGCGCTGCCTTGCACGATTCCGCCCCGGATTGTGTCGTTCTGCAATATATCGCACCCAAATAGCACGTTTCCGTCGAGAGTTTGACGATATCAGCGACGGTTCAACAATTACAGCCCGATTTGACCCATTTCTCGCTGAAAACGCACTCCCTTGCACGATTTTGCTCCAGTTTGTGTCGTTTTGCACTATTTCGGGCCCAAGTAGCACATTCCCGTCGAGAGGTTGACGATATCAGCGACGGTTCAACAATTACAGCCCAATTTGACACATTTCTCGCTGAAAACGCACTTCGTTGCACGATTACGCTCCGGTTTGTGTCGTTCTGCACTATATCGGATCCAAATAGCACATTTCCGTCGAAAGTTTGACGATATCAGTGACGGTTTAACAATTACAGCCCGATTTAACACATTTCTCGCTGAAAACGCACTCCCTTGCACGATTTTGCTCCGGTTTGTGTTGTTCTGTACTATATCGGACCCAATTAGCACATTTTCGTCGAGACTTTGACGATATCAGCGACGGTTCAACAATTACAGCCCGATTTGACCCATTTCTCGCTGAAAGCGCACACCCTTGCACGATTTTGCTCCGGTTTGGGTCGCTCTGCACTATATCGCACCCATATAGCACATCTCCGTCGGGAGTATGACGACCTCAACGACGGTTCAACAATCACAACACGATTTGACGCATTTCTCGCTGTAAACGCACTCCCTTGCCCGAATTTGCTCCGGTTTGTGTCGTTCTGACCGATATCGGGCCAAATAGCACATTTCCGTCGAGACTTTGACGATATCAGTGACGGTTTAACAATTACAGCCCGATTTGACACATTTCTCGCTGAAAACGCACTTCCTTGCACGATTTTGTTCCGGTTTGTGTCGTTCTGCACTATATCGTACCCAAATAGCACATTTCCGTCGGGAGTGTGACGATATCAGTGACGGTTTAACAATTACATCCCGATTTGACGCATTTCTCGCTGAAAACGCACTCCCTTGCACGATTTTGCTCCGGTTTGTGTTGTTCTGCGCTATATCGGACCCAAATAGCGCTCCCTTGCACGGTTTTGCTCCGGTTTGTGTTGTTCTGCACTATATCGCACCCAAATTGCACATCACCGTCGAGACTTTGACGATATCAGCGACGGTTCGACAATTACAGCCCGATTTGACACATTTCTCGCTGAAAACGCACTCCCTTGCACGATTATGCTCCGGTTTGTGTCGTTCTGCACTATATCGGACCCAAATAGCACATTTCCGTCGAGAGTTTGACGATATCAGTGACGGTTTAAGAATTACAGCCCGATTTCACGCATTTCTCGCTGAAAACGCACTCCCTTGCACGATTATGCTCCGGTTTGTGTCGCTCTGCACTATATCGGACCCAAATAGCACATTTCCGTCGACAGTTTGACGACATCAGTGACGGTGCAACATTTACAGACCGATTTGACCCATTTCTCGCGGAAATCGCAAACCCTTGCACGATTTTGCTCCGGTTTGTGTCGTTCTGCACTATATCGGACTCAGATAGGACATTTCCGTCGAGAGTTTGACGATATCAGTGTCGGTTTAACAATTACAGCCTGATTTAACTCATTTCTCGCTGAAAACGCACTCCCTTGCACGATTTTGTTCCGGTTTGTATCGGTCTGCACTGTATCGTATCCACATAGCAGATTTCGGTCGAGAGTTTGACGATATCAGTGACGGTTTAACAATTACAGCCCGATTTGACACATTTCTCGCTGAAAACGCACTCCCTTGCACGATTTTACTCCGGTTTGTGTCGTTCTGCACTATATCATACCCAGATAGCACATTTCCGTCGAGAGTTTGACGATATCAGTGACGGTTTAACAATTACAGCCCGATTTGACTCATTTCTCGCTGAAAACGCACTCCCTTGCGCGATTTTGCTACGGTTTGTGTTGTTCTGCACTATTTCGGCCTCAAATGGCACATTTCCTTCGAGACTTTGACGATATCAGTGGCCGTTTAACAATTACAGCCCGATTTGACCCATTTCTCGCTGTAAACGCACTTCCTTGCACGATTTTGCTCCGGTTTGTGTCGTTTTACACTATTTCGGACCCAAATAGCACATTTCCGTCCGGAGTTTGACAATATCAGTGACCGTTTAACAATTACAGCCCGATTTGACACATTTCTCGCTAAAAACGCACTCCCTTGTACGATTTTGCTCCGGTTTGTGTCGTTTTGCACTATTTCGGACTCAAATAGCACATTTCCGTCGAGACTTTGACGATATCAGTGACCGTTTAACAATTACAGCCCTATTTGACCCATTTCTTGCTGAAAACGCACTCCCTTGCACGATTTTGATGCGGTTTGTGTCGTTCTGCACTATATCGTACCCAAATAGCACATTTGCGTCGAGCGTTTAACGATATCAGTGACGGTTTAACAATTACAGCCCGATTTCACGCATTTCTCACTGTAAACGCAATCCCTTGCACGATTTTGCTCCGGTTTGGGTCGTTTTGCACTAGTTCGGACCCAAATAGCACATTTCCGTCGAGATTTTAACGATGTCAGACACGGTTCAACAATTACAGCCCGATTTGAACCATTCCTCGCTGAAAACGCACTCCCTTGCACGATTTTGCTTCGGTTTGTGTCGTTCTGCACTATATCGTACCCATGTAGCACATTTCCGTCGAGAGTTTGACGATATAAGTGACGGTTTAACAATTACAGCCCGATTTGACCCATTTCTCGCTGAAAACGCACTCCCTTGCACGATTATGCTCCGGTTTGTGTCGCTCTGCACTATATCGGACCCAAATAGCACATTTCCGTCGACAGTTTGACGACATCAGTGACGGTGCAACATTTACAGACCGATTTGACCCATTTCTCGCGGAAATCGCAAACCCTTGCACGATTTTGCTCCGGTTTGTGTCGTTCTGCACTATATCGGACTCAGATAGGACATTTCCGTCGAGAGTTTGACGATATCAGTGTCGGTTTAACAATTACAGCCTGATTTAACTCATTTCTCGCTGAAAACGCACTCCCTTGCACGATTTTGTTCCGGTTTGTATCGGTCTGCACTGTATCGTACCCAAATAGCAGATTTCGGTCGAGAGTTTGACAATATCAGTGACGGTTTAACAATTACAGCCCGATTTGACACATTTCTCACTGAAAACGCACTCCCTTGCACGATTTTGCTCCGGTTTGTGTCGTTCTGCACTATATCATACCCAAATAGCACATTTCCGTCGAGAGTTTGACGATATCAGCGACGGATCAACAATTACAGCCCGAATTGACCCATTTCTCGCTGAAAACGCACTCCCTTGCACGACTTTGTTCCCATTTGTGTCGTTCAGCACTATATCGTACCCAAATAGCACATTTCCGTCGAGAGTTCGACGACATCGGCGACGGTTCAACAATTACAGCCCGATTTGACCCATTTCTCGCTGAAAACGCACTCCCTTGCACGATTTTGCTCCGGTCTGTGTCGTTCTGCACTATATCGGACCCAAAAGCACATTTCCGTCGAGAGTTTGACGATATCAACGACGGTTCAACAATTACAGCCCGATTTGAACCATTTCTCGCTGTAAATGCACTTCCTTGCACGATTTAGCTTCGATTTGTCTCGTTATGCACTATATCGTACCCAAATAGGACATTTCCGTCGAGAGTTTGACGATATCAGTGACGGTTTAACAATTACAGCCCGATTTGACCCGTTTCTCGCTGAAAACGCACTCCCTTGCACGATTATGCTCCGGTTTGTGTCGCTCTGCACTCTATCGGACCCAAATAGCACATTTCCGTCGACAGTTTGACGATATCAGTGACCGTTTAACAATTACAGCCCGATTTGACCCATTTCTCGCTGTAAACGCACTTCCTTGCACGATTTTGCTTCGGTTTGTCTCGTTCTGCACTATATCGGACCCAAATAGCACATTTCCGTCTCGAGTTTGACGATATCAGTGATGGTTGAACAATTACAGCCCGATTTCACCCATTTCTCGCTGAAAACGCACTTCCTTGTACGATTTTGGTCCGGTTTGTGTCGTTCTGCACTATATCGGATCCAAATATGACATTTCCGCCCAGAGTTTGAAGATATCAGTGTCGGTTTAACAATTAAAGCCCGATTTGACCCATTTCTCGCTCTAAACGCACTTCCTTGCACGATTTTGTTCCGGTTTGTATCGGTCTGCACTGTATCGTACCCAAGTAGCAGATTCCCGTCGAGAGTTTGACGATATCAGCGATCGTTTAAAAATTACAGCCCGATTTGCCGCATTTCTCGCTGTAAACGCACTTCCTTGAACGATTTTGCTCCGGTTTGGGTCGTTCTGCACTACATCGGACCCAAATAGCTCATTTCCTTCGAGAGTTTGACGATATCAGTGACGGTTTAACAATTACAGCCCGATTTGATTCATTTCTCGCTGAAAACGCACTCCCTTGCAGGATTTTGCTCCGGTTTGGGTCGTTTTGCACTATTTCGGACCCAAATAGCTCATTTCCTTCGAGAGTTTGAGGATATCAGTGACGGCTTAACAATTACAGACCGATTTGGCGCATTTCTCGTTGAAAACGCACTCCCTTGCACGATTTTGCTCCGATTTGTGGTGTTCTGCACTATATCGCACCCAAATAGCCCATCTCCGTCGAGACTATGACGATATCAGCGACGGTTCTACAATTACAGCCCGATATGACCCATCTCTCGCTGAAAACGCACACCAATGTACGATTTTGCTACGGTTTGTGTCGTTTTACACTATATCGGACCCAAATAGGACATTTCCGTCGAGACTTTGACGATATCAGTGTCGGTTCAACAATTACAGCCCGATTTGGCGCATTTCTCGCTGAAAACGCACTCCCTTGTACGATTTTGCTCCGGTTTGTGTCGTTCTGACCTATATCGGACCCAAATAGCACATTCCCGTCGAGAGTTTGACGATATCAGCGACGGTTTAACAATTACAGCCCGATTTGAACCATTTCTCGCTGAAAACGCACTCCCTTGCACGATTTTGCTCCGGTTTGTGCCGTTCTGCCCTATATCGTATCCAAATTGCACATTTCCGTCGAGAGTTTGACGATATCAGCGACGGTTCAACAATTACAGCCTGATTTGAACCATTTCTCGCTGTAAACGCACTTCCTTGAACGATTTTGCTCCGGTTTGTGTTGTTCTGCACTATATCGGACCCAAATAGCACATTTCCGTCGAGAGTTTAACGATATCAGTGACGGTTTAACAATTACAGCCCGATTTGACCCATTTCTCGCTGAAAACGCACTCCCTTGCACGATTTTGCGCCGGTTTGTGTTGTACTGCACTATGTCGCACCCAAATAGCCCATCTCCGTCGAGACTTTGACCATATCAGTGTCGGTTTAACAATAACAGCCTGATTTGACACATTTCTCGCTGAAAACGCTCTCCCTTGCACGATTTTGCTCCTGTTTGTGTCGTTTTGCACTATTTCGGACCCAAATAGCTCATTTCCTTCGAGAGTTTGTCGATATCAGTGACGGTTTAACAATAACAGCCCGATTTGGCGCATTTCTCGCTGAAAACGCACTCCCTTGCACGATTTTGCTCCGGTTTGTGGCGTTCTGCACTATATCGGACCCAAATAGCACATTTCCGTCGAGATTTTGACGACATCAGCGACGGTTCAACAATTACAGCCCGATTTGAACCATTTCTCGCTGTAAACGCACTTCCTTGCACGATTTTGCTTCGGTTTGTCTCGTTCTGCACTATATCGGACTCAAATAGGACATTTCCGTCGAGAGTTTGACGATATCAGTGTCGGTTGAACAATTACAGCCTGATTTGGCCCACTTCTCGCTGAAAACTGCACTCCCTTGCTCGATTTTGTTCCGGTTTGTATCGGTCTGCACTAGTAGTTGTTCTATGCGGATTCTAAATCACTGGCGTCAGCATTTTTTTTGCTGACTCAGCAGTAATTTGACACCATCAGCAGAAATATGATACCCCCCCCCCTCCCCGCCCCCTCTCCCCACCCCATGACCTTGAACTGAAATTTGACACCACCGTCAGCAGAAATATGATACGTCCTCGACAACCCCCACCCCATAACCACCCCTCCCCTCCCCTCTCCCCACCCCCATGACCTTGAACTGAAATTTGACACCACTGTCAGCAGAAATATGATACGTCCTCGACAACCCCCACCCCATAACCACCCCTCCCCCCACCCGCACCCACCCCATAACCCACCCCTCCACCCCACCCCATGACCTTGAACTAAAATTAGGCGCCACCGTCAGCAGAAATATGATACGTCCTGACCTTGAACTGAAATTTGACACCCCATGACAACCCCCACCCCCACCCCATGACCTTGAACTATTTTTGTCTTATCGGAAGACGGCACAAGGCCCCCAAGTGGAAATGAGATTTTTTGTTGGCGCAGCAAATCTGACGCTGCAATTCGCGACTATAGAAGGTAGAGGTTTTGCTCATGACCTTGAACGAATTTTTCTACGTCTTGGAAATGCGGTTTTTTTGTTGACGCTGCAGAGTGAACAGCAGTTAAACACTTTCGTCAATGACAGCCCCACTTTAATAAAATGGGAGAAAATTGGCAATGTGTGTCATATGTAGTTTGACAATTAGAAGTGCAAGGATACTTAACGCGTTTGTGGAAAAGAGAAATGGAGGCCACGTTACTGCAGGAACTCGAACGCATCACCGAATTATTGGCGCAGCGGGCGATAAACATCAATACTGAAGATGAGCGTTGCGATTGCTTGATGCGATGTGATCAGTGCATCGAATTGATAGACGAACGATTACAAATGGGAGATGATTTATCAGTCGAAGGATGGCGAGACATAGAAGCATACAAAGAAAGAATCGACGCCTTGCGCAGAATATTGTATCGTGACAATGATCATCCTAGTGGTCAAAAGGCAATATTACTAAACGAACTTGCTTGTATAGAACAACTTTTGACACAACGTATTGCAGCCATAAGTAGTAACGACGACCGAAACGCATGTCTGGTGCAATGCAATCAATGCATTGATTTAATGATAGAGCGATTGCAACTGGAAAAGGACTTATCAACTGGTTTGAAAAATAGTTTAACAGCCAGGATAGCGAGATTTAAATCGTTAAGAGCAGAGTTACACGGATCTGTAAAAATAGGCGAAGGTCAAAGGAGAACAGATGCTGAATCACATGCATCATCATCATCTCTTATCTGGGAGGATGTAGAATCAGCTTTCCATAACCGGATAACTACAGGAATTATAATCAACACCGAGCATATTGAACCACGAAACTTTTTGGAAGATGCTAGAAAAATAGTATTCCAACGTCTAGCGGAAGTTTTCCAAAATCATTCATGCATAAAAGTGAATACGGTGTTGTATGGGGAGTTTACCGCTAATAATAAAACTGATGTGAAAAGTTTCAGTGTGAGAAATAAACAATTATTTTCTACATCAAACTTGAACGATTGGTATGACAAATACGTTGTGAACTCAACTTTAACACTGATGGAAGAATTTCAGGAACGGGATAGTGGTTGGGCAATATCGAAAATTCTGCATTTGATGTTAAATATCAATAAATGCAATCCGATGCATGTTGGTTGTTACACCGACATACCAAAAACAATCATGGACAAAAGAGCGGTAGTAAATGTGGAAGTTGACGATGATACATGTTTTGTCAGATCGATAGTTGCAGCATTATATCCCGCCCATGTGAATGCAAATCGGCCATCATCGTATCCCAACTATGACACCGTTTTAAATTTGGAGGGCATCGCATTTCCAATAACGCTTAATCAAATACCAAAATTTGAGCGCCAAAACGATGTTTCGATAAACGTTTATTTCTGGGACATGAGTGTGAAAAGGTGTGCTCCGCTCCAACTCACCACTAACAAAAGATTTCGTCACGTTAACCTGCTGATGCTTGAAACGCCCAACCGTAATGTGCGCCACTTTGCATGGATTAAAAATCTTTCCCGGCTTGTTTCAAACCAGCTCAGTGCACATAAGAGTAAAACTTATATTTGTGACAGGTTTGTATCACGCCATTACCATCTATTTTAGTGTATGCGTTTGTTCTTTTGTACTAATGCAGTTACTTTGTTTATATGCAGATGCCTTCATTACTTTTATGTGGAAGAAAAGTTATTGAAACATACGAAGGACTGCATGAAGATGAACGATTGCGCAATCATTCTACCATCGAGTGAGGATAAAATAATAAAGTTTGATAATTTTTGTCACCGAGAACGTCATCCATTCATCGTGTACGCCGATTTCGAATGCATGCTTAAGAAGATTAACAGTAACATCAATCAAGGACACTGCAATGCATACCAGCAGCACGAAGCATACAGTGTGGGATATTATTTTCACTGTTCGTACAACGCATCGGTGTGTGAGTATCGCGCGTATCGGGGTCCTGACTGTGCGGAATGGTTCGTGAATGAACTTGAGAACCTTGTAAGAAAAATTGCACCATTATTTAATACGATTGTGCCCATGACAAATTTGACGGATGATGAAAGAGAAAATTATATGAATGCGACGCATTGTTATATTTGCGAAAAACCGTTCGACATCGACGAAATAAAAGTTCGAGATCATTGCCATTTCACTGGTCGTTATCGAGGACCTGCTCATCAGGGATGTAATTTAAATTATAAAAATAAACGTTTCATACCAATAGTGTTTCATAACTTATCGGGATACGATGCCCATTTTGTAATAAAAGAATTGGTAACGATTATCGAAGGCTCGACATCAGTCTTGCCAATTACAAAAGAAAAATATATTTCATTTTCAACGAATTTAAAACGTTACAAAATTTCGCTTCGATTTATAGATTCATTCAAATTTTTAAATTCAAGTTTAGATAAATTGAGTTCATATTTAGGGAAAGACGATATGACGATTTTACGGTCACAATTTAATTTTTTGAACGAGATAAGATTTGATTTGCTTACACGAAAAGGCATCTTTCCATACGATTATGTTACCGACTACATGAAACTGAACGAGACGACATTGCCGACATGTGACAAATTTTATAATCAACTAAGCGACTGTGCCGTTTCACAGCAGGATTATGACCACGCGATAAAAGTCTGGTGCAGTTTTAATATAAAAACACTTGGCGAATATAGCGATTTATATCTAAAAACAGACGTTTTATTATTGGCCGACATTTTTGAAAATTTTCGTAGCAGCTGTTTGAGAAGTTACAAATTGGATCCTGCATATTACTATACTTTACCTGGTTTTACGTGGGATGCAATGCTGAAGCACACGCGTATCGAATTAGAATTATTGACAGATATCGATATGCTACTTTTCATAGAGCGCGGCATACGCGGTGGTTTAAGTCAATGTTCTAATCGATATGCAAAGGCCAATAATAAATACATGGATTCGTACAATTCCGAAGAACCATCGCGATATTTAGTATATTTCGACGTTAATAATTTGTATGGATGGGCAATGTCGCAGTATCTACCTTACGGCGAGTTTAAGTGGTTAGACGATAATGAAATTAAAACTTTTAACATTCATGCAATATCCGAAAATTCGAACATTGGATATATTTTGGAAGTCGATTTGAAATACCCGCTAGAATTACACGATAAGCACGCAGATTTACCTTTTTGCCCAATACGCGAGAAGCCTCCTAATGCCAAACATGAGAAACTACTCGCTACAGTTCAGGATAAGCAACGTTACATCATCCATTACGGCAATCTTCAACAATGCATAAATCATGGCTTAGAAGTTTCTGTAATTCATCGCGTTTTAGAATTTAAACAATCTCCATGGCTTCGCGAATACATTAATTTAAACACACAACTTAGAACTGTAGCTAAAAATGATTTTGAAAAGAACTTATTTAAATTAATGAATAATGCAGTCTTTGGTAAAACTATGGAGAACGTTAGAAATCATGTAGACGTTAAATTAGTTACAAAATGGGAAGGCAGATACGGGGCTGAGGCCCTGATAGCAAAACCAAATTTTCATAGCAGATCAATATTTTCGGAACATTTGGTTGCAATAGAGATGCGAAAGTTGGAAATTAAATTTAGAAAACCCATTTATGTTGGTATGTGCATTCTGGATATATCAAAAACACGTTTGTACGAATTCCATCATGATTATGTTTGGCCGAAATTTAAACATCTTTGTAAAATATTATACACAGACACAGACAGTCTTATATACGAACTGGAATGTGATGACATATACGATGTAATGAAACGCGATATACATCGGTTTGACACGAGCGACTATACCGAGGACAATGTTTACAGTATGCCACGAGTAAATAAAAAAGTACCAGGATTAATGAAGGATGAGAATAATGGGTGTATAATGACTGAGTTTGTCGGACTTCGGTCGAAAATGTATGCTTTGCGCGTAGAGGGCAAACGGGACACGAAAAAAGTGAAGGGCGTCAAAAGTAACGTAGTTAGGAAAACTATTTCCTTCGATGATTATATACGTTGCTTGTATGATCGTTTAGAAGTGCATCGTGAACAGAGATGTATTCGTTCAAAATTGCACAATGTATATTCTATATGTGAAGAAAAGAAGGTGCTTAGTCCCTACGATGATAAACGATTCATAATTCCACAATCCACAAGAACATTGCCTTGGGGACATTATAAAATAAATAATTATTCGTAAAAAACATAATTTATTCTTTGCTCCACGAGTATCTTTATAAGCCTGTAGGGTTCCGAGTTCATGCAAACCTTGCAATTTCATGAAAGAGAGACCGGAGTTCTTACTCATCTCAGGACTTAGAGTTTGGAGGGGATGTTTTCTCAGTGCTTTATAAACCGACGCGCGTTCGTTTTACTATTCATTATTTGCTGATAACAATGAGCGTACCACGGCTGGAGAATCTGGCGTTTATGGCCATTATGGGACATAATCGTAAGTAGTCTTCAACAATTACCCGTAGTGTGTAAATTTTATTTATTTTTAACTAGTTGTTTTTTCATTTTAACAGCAAAAATGATGCGGCGATTTGGAATAATGCGGTGGGAGAAGGTCGCGGCGCTGCACGCAAAGTGCAAGGAGCGGCAGGAGCGGCGCCGCGAATTTGAATCGCGGTGGGCGGCGAGATGGACGGAGGTCGATTTATTCGACCTCCGATATTTGTTTGGGGAGGAAATCGATGTAAGTTGCCAATCCGTTTTTATTCTTGATTTATTAGATTTTACTGTGTATTAATGTGTATTTTATCTGTTATAGCCGGACTGGTGGTAGATATTCCCCCGCCACCATCAAAAGTATTCGGCCTCCGATATTTGTTTGGGGAGGAAATCGATGTAAGTTGCCAATCCGTTTTTATTTTGATTTATTAGATTTTACTGTGTATTAATGTGTATTTTATCTGTTATAGCCGGACTGGTGGTAGATATTCCATCCCCCGCCACCATCGTAGTTTATACTTTTAGTTTATACTTTTAGTTTATACTTTTAGTTTATAACATATATTCCTAGTTGATACTCTTAGTTTATAACACGTATATTCCTAGTTTATAACACATATACAATTATATATAACCGTTATTAGTGTAATTGATTCTTTACCTCACCCTTCCCCATACTTCATTAATGTAATATAATATGAAAATAAAAATTATATAACCGTTATTAATGTAATTTATCTTGCCTGACCCTTCCCAATAATATAATCTATGAAAATAAAATTATATAATCGTGATTAATGTAATTTATTTTGCCTGACCCTTCCCAATAATATAATCTATAAGAACATGTCCTGACTGACCCGTCAACGCCCAGCCCAAACCCCCGAACTTAGAAACATTGTGCAAATCGGGATTCAAATTCTCGAAGTTTTTTATTTATAAGAGCGGGCGAAGCTGCGAATGCATGAAGGCTTTGTATTCACTAACTCGCACGTGTTCGCTGATCAAAGTATCTTTATACGCATGCAGGGTTTCGAGTTCTTGCAAACCTTTTAATTTCATGTCGATTCCGAGGTGTTACAAACATGTAAGATATCTGGCAGATTATTCTCAGAATGTGTCAGCTGTTTTCATTGTTAGAAGTGGAGGGAGATGATTCCTCTTTGCTTTATAAACGCATCAACGCGGCGTTTATACCACTACAATGGAAAAAATAACAAGTTCACAAATTCTTGCATTAGAGGCGTTCATCGCCTCTCAGCGTAAGTAGTTTTTCAATAATTACTTTTAGTGCATAGATTTTATTTGTTTTTAATTCGTTTTTTTTTTTTTTTTTTGTTAACAGCCGCTGCCCTGCGATCGATGGGCTATGTGCATACAAGCAATTTCCCAAATATTCGCCGGGAGCGAATAGAGAGGCGGCGAAATTGTGTGAAAGTATGGGCGGAGGCAAATTTTTACTTGCCGCAGTTGTTCCGGGAGTAGTTGGACGTGAGTTACTTGCCCGTTTTTTTTGTTTTATTAGATTTTTACTATGTATTAATCGATATTTTATTTTATCTGTTATAGCCGAAGGCGGGGAAGATGATGATTATAATAATAATATAATAATAATAATAATATAATATAATAATATAATAATATAAAAATATAATAAATTATATATATAACCACTATCGATGTAATTTAGTTTCGCCACACCCTTTCCCATACTTCCTTTAATAAGTTATAAAATATCGGTGAGAAAATAAATATATAGTAATGATAAAATAAAAGAATTTTTTTGTCACACCCTTCCCCATACTTATTTTAATAATATAGTAAAGTTATAAAGATAAAATAAAGTATATAATCATTATCAATGTAATTTATTTTGCCACACCCATCCCCGTACTTGTAACAATATAATAAAATAAATAATATGACAAAGTTATATAATCGTTATTACTGTAATTTATTCTTTGCCTCACCCTTCCCCCTACTTCATTAATGTAATATGAAAATAAAATTGTAAAATCGTTAATGCGATATTAAAATTATTCTTTGCAATGTTCAAGTTCTTGCGAACCTTGCAATTTCATGTGAGAGAGAAAGAGGCGCCCGATTCGGAGTTCTTGCAAATTTGCAGTTTCGCGAGATGCTGAATGTCTAGTGTTTGGATGTATTAGGATTGGAGGGGGTATTTTCTCGGTGTTTTATAAACCGATGAGTTTTCATTATCCACTATTCATTTCGTTATCCGCTGCTCGTTTCGCGTTATTCAGTCTACGATGGCCACCGTTCCGCGACTTGAACTACTTGCCTTTAAGGCACTTATTGAGCAGTACTGTAAGTAGTCTTTAACGATTACTTGTCTTGGTGTGTTAATTTTATTTTTAACTAGGTGTTTGTTAAAAGCTGAAAGGTTAGGATTAGTGCCAATAAAAAGATTCATCGAAGTGCGCCGGAAGCGAGCAGACCATCGGTTCAGCCAGATGTTAATGTGGGCCGAAGGTTGGAATCCAAATCATGAAGGCTTATTCGATTTGAGGGCTCTGTTTGATGAGGAAATAGATGAGGGCCCTATTTGGGGAGATATTGATGTGTATCACCATGTCTACCATACGCGGAAAATTTAAGTGGTCAATAAATGCAATCCGATGCCAGTTGGAGGAGATGCTGATGTGAGTTGCCCGTCCGTTTATGTCTTTAATTTATTAGATTTTACCTAATGCGAGTTTTATTTTGTCTGTTATAGCCTCCACCCCCCAGCGAATTGTATATAATGTATTATTGTATTGTATTATGTATTATGTATTAAAAAGTATTCAAAATTATCAATATAATTTATTCTTAGACCAACCTCCATTCATTTATAAAATAACATTCCCCTGTAATAAAGTAAACACAGAATAAAGCCGAAAAATTATTTATTCACATAATCTGCATAATTACAAACATTTTTAAATATAGATTACAAAATATTGTTCGCTCCTATCCATGAATTGTGTGTAGAATCAAACCCCAACCATTTGACGAAAACTTTATTTCCCTTTCGTTGTAGAACCTTCTCCACTAAGTATACATCGCGATTTTTTACTTTTTGTAGCTCATATTCGTAGAACCCGCCAACCAACGGTTGTTTTTGCATATCTTGCAAGAGATACGTTACAGGATTTGTTCGTTGAATTTTAATAATTGTGAAAATTTCAGTTGTCCAATTCGGCGTATAACCCTTTGCGAATAAGGTTTTGTATCTACTAACTCGCACGTGATCGCCGACCTTATACTTGGCCGGAGCTGCAATCTTTATGTTAGAATATACGGACGATAAGAGTTTGTCTGCATGTTCCGGTGTTACGTCGACGGGGCGCATTCTAATCGTACGATGCCTTCTATTATTATAATCTGAGACCAGCCTCGGTAAGACGGTTGTCCACGCGTAGTTTCCATTAAGCGTGAACTTTTTCCACATTTCGTTTTTCAACGTCCTATTCCAACGTTCTATTATCGATGCTTTCATTACACTGTGCGTAGAGTAATGATTTATATCGTATTCTTTCATAAGATTTTGGAATTCTGTATTATAAAATTCCTTTCCCTTATCCGTTTGAAGATTTTTCGGTTTTCTTCCATCATTCAAAACGTTTAAAAATGCATCCGTAACGTTTTTTCCATTTTTCGTTTTCACTGCTACGGCCCAAGCGTATTTAGATAAGACATCGATGACGGTGAGTATGTAATTGTGGCCATTGTTGATTCATGCATACTGTCGCATCTCTACAAGATCCGCTTGCCAGAGATCATCGTAACCCCGTACAATGACTCGTCTACGTCTAAAGTTACGTCTCGCTGGCGCATGCAACTCGTTGACCAGCTGTATCTTCTCGTCCGTGATATGATTGCTCTTCACCTTCTTCATGTTTGTACACTAACATCATGCTTTACGAACGTGTCAATTTATAATCAACCCGGCTTCTCGAAGTTCTTCGATAATAGAAACGATCTCGTTGTCATGCCCCGTATGTCCTGCGGATTTCGAGGATACGAGAAGACGTAATCTATCGACGAGCTCGTTTGGGTCATTCCAGTGCACGTAGTCCACCGCGTTATCGTTAGCCACCATATCGAACGGTATCAGATTGCCGCCACGCCGCTCGCTCTTAAGCAATTTTGCAATGATATATTTATACTTGTAACCCTTGTTACTTTTCACAAGCCCCGACGAGATATGGCTGCGTCTATGAGCGTTCGACGACTTTAATATTTCCGCGTATTTGTGTAAATCAGCATCGTTGAACAAGGTGTCATCAGGCATTCTCATAAATAGTAATTCGTACAAACCAGTTGTTCCTCTGTACCTCACTCCATTAATAATCACATCGTCGTTTTTGTTTACGTCGAAAACTGAACTTCCAAGCATTAATTTGTTGCGTTGTACGTATACTCCATACACGTCATCTATCTTCTTCTCACGATCGGTAAAGAGTAATTGAATGTATTTAGCCGCCAACGGCCCCAAATTTTCCGTGAAATGGCTACGTATGTTTTCGCTAGGATTGTCCAAAATTCGCTGCATAGAAACATTAAGATTCTCGTCGCTGTCGCCGTACGTATCAACGGCATGTATCGATTCTTCACGATGAAAATCGGGGCGATCTTTCGTCACATCCACCGACCGTTCACTCGAAGATGTGCCAGGTTCGGAATAAATGCGTGCTCTTGCAGTTTGTGTGCTTTGAGGGTTAAGAAAAGGAGTTGACGTCAATTTTTGTGGTTCTTTAATATTCAAAGTTGGGAATGTCGACTCGGATTTTATATCGATCGTGTCTGAATGTGGCAATTCCGCGGACATATTCTCGATAATTCGTTCCAGCGGTTCTACCACGGGTCTCAATCGTTTTTCGATGACTCTCTCTTCGTCGATGCTCTCCGATTTGAGAGCTCTGCGTTTTTTGCGTATAGCATCGCTTGTTTTAGCTATAGCATTCGCAACTTTACTCGATTCTTTATTATTACTATTATCCATTGCAAAGAGAAGACGTCTACTCGCTAAGCGTTCTATCGAAGGACTAAATGTTTCAGAAAACGGCAAATTCGTTAAATCCTTTTCTGTAACGACCACGTTCCATCGAGCTATCCTTGTCGATTATTACGAAACCATACTTCTGTTCCCAACACTGTGTGCACAATTTACAAAAATTTTCGTACGACATATCTGTATTTACATGATCATTATAAATGTGGCGTAGATTCGTGCCATCTTGTTTGAACACGATCAAAAGGTTGGCATTGTCGCGAATTAGGTGTTTCGGTATTCTCGCGTAAGTCTGACAGAGATAAAAACAGTCCACGCGCGAGTGCCTGCCCATAGCGAAATATTCTCTTATCACGTCTTGCTTGTCGCATGCAACGTCATCGAATATAAACACCGAATCGGGCAGCGCCTCGTTCGGTGGCACGACTTCGGTATTATTTGAAAATGAAAAGTATCCGATTTCAGGAACGTTTGTCAAAATTCGTTCAAGATATTTGTACTTTGGTTGTTGCAATGATTTTGAGTATACATATACGTTATTGGATCTTACACCGTTCGGGCTCTCGATCAGACTGATTACGACGTTCGTTTTACCGCAGTTCGATGGACCGCAAATTATACCACGTATCGTATTCGGCAAGAGGGGTCCGTGTCGTTGCCGACGATCGTCCATGCGTGTTGTCCTCTCGTCTACATCGAGAATAATGATAGACAGGGGCTGCTTTGCGAAACGCATATCGTCTATATAATAACCATATATTTAATGATTCAGCCTCTTTATAGGTTGTGGAAAAGCTGCTTGCCCGCGTCGTGAACGCGCTTTAGCCGCGGCCATAGACGAGCTTTAATCGCGATTAACCCTTCTTCTCCGCGGCGATAACGCGCTTTAACCGCGATTAACCCTTTTTCTCCGCGGCGATAACGCGCTTTAACCGCGATTAACCCTTTTTGTCCGCGGCGGCGGGGCGGCGGCGGCGGCGGCGGCGCGCGGCGTTGGCGGGCACGCGGTGGTGGCGGGCACGTGGAATGCAATTCGTGACCGAGCCATCAAATACGCATCCAAGCAACAACGTGACCAAAAGTCTGTCTCGGCGATGCTCTCTCTATCTGTGCCAGATTGCACATCGACACGTGTCTGCATGTAAACATAGATTTCGCCCTACTCCCTCGTGTCTTTGAAATAGAAGAACATTCCTTTGTATCTCCTACATTGGAATATGAAACATAAACGTTACACATACAATCGTTCTAGGTAAAACAACATTAAGACGCATAAAGTACATTTTTACTAAATAGATTTTATTATTTTACAGTAATGAACAAAATTAATAAATGATATTAAATGTTTCGTGTTTTAAGACAAATGTAACAATTTTTCTTTTTCGGTGGAGGTCCATCTATGTGCGTGTCATCCCCCGGCCGGTTATAATGTTCCATACACAGCTCTTCATCTTCCTCCTTCCTTTTTTTTAACCACCATTCTTTTAATATCGATACGTTTCTCATAGCACATGCTCCGTCGTGCGCGATGCATGCCATATGTTTATCCATCCATCCATCCTGAATATGCCGGCTCTTGGCTGGCAAATTCGGTAGATCGTCATCTTTGTTCAAAACCTCTATATTGATTGGACTGACTGAAGGATAAAGTTTCTTCAGCCATTTTTCTTTCTCAATGCTCTTGACGTATACAGATCCATGAATACTATCTTTCAAACACGAAGCGGCACACTCTTGAAGGCGTGAATACGGCACGGTACCATCGTCCCACTCAAAACCATGATGATTTTGCGTCAACCATTTTATTTGTCTTAATTCTGCTTTCGACAATTTTCTCTTAGCAAATGGAGGCGCAAAGATGAAACATTGTACACGATTCCCATTCTGGAAGATGGCAAGTTCCTTTACGAATAACTCGTTCGTATCGCTTTTGAAGCCTTGAATGTCCACGAATGTTGGTACGTTCATTTTGATTAGTTGAATTTGTAGCGAAAAATGACTGGTTTTGCTGTGGAATAATCTCATATAAACCCTCTTCCACTTAAGAGAGTTTGCGCACTACATTGGTCAGTGGATTGTACTGCACGATACGATCGTGAATGATCAAACAGTAAGCGCTAGTATTTTCAGGAACGTTTTCACTACACTCAAAATCGATTCTTACATCGATTGTAGCGCTTTTTATCGATTCGTTCTGATGCGAGCAATCAATGACAACGAATGGGCCGTAGCCAAAAAAGAGTATTTTATCGTATAGAGCTCCGTCATCATCATTACTGCACATTGCTCCGTAATATGACTTTCTGAATTTTGCATACATGTCGTAAAGGACAGAGTATCTATTTTTATTAAAGTCAAGATTCAAATTGTCATACGGATATGAATCCGAATTTAAATACAATCGAAAATTGGTGAGTTTGCAGTCATCAAATTTGGTGATATGTCTATTTTTTTTATCCGTTTGTAATGCAAATATTACATATCGTGGTTTTTCTAATTGCGTAGCTGCTTTAATGCTCCATGTATGTTTAGTGGTTGCTTGTAACATTGGATACTCGTATAAGTCCCAGGAACGGTAACTCATAATTATCGTTTGACCGTTTTCAAGGATGCGCAACAATGAAAGTTTGTGCCTTTCTTCGAGCGTGACATGTGGCATCCTCCACTGTACTTTGTATAGTTGCAGCGTGTATTTTGCACCATCTGTTCCAAAAATAGCGTTTTTGTTGTCTCGCGACCGAATCAGAATCAATTCATGATGCGCATTAATCACTATTCGTTTGTAATCTTCGCAGAAACCGAGCAGCATATTTAGAGGAACACAAAAGTCAAAGTAGCCTCCTGCATTGGGTATGTCTATCCAGCCAGCGTTTTCAAGCATTTTCGATCTTGTCGTTGTCAACGATACTCCATTTTTTATCATAGTTGTTATTCCAACGTTTTTACAACGATCAATCTCCACGCCGTTTAATTCATATCGAATTTCATCAAACATAAATGCGGCGCAATTCATTTCTAGTCCAACTGAAGTTCCTGCAACATTGTCATCGTTGAGAATGAGTTTTCCTTCGACGTAAAGGTAACTCTCACTAGGAAACGTGTACAAATCTTGTTGTTGAATGGGAATTCGTATTTCATCATTGTTTCCGAACGTTGTGTTGGCGTATGGGCCGTAACTATGTAATTCGATCTTTGTAATTCGATCATCAGAAATCGGTAAACTAGCAATGTTCAATGGATCCATCATTTTTGTTTCTTAATCACAAAACCCAACGATTGCAGAAATTGCGCGTTTTTGTCGCTCAAATCTTGCGATGTGTTCAGTTTGGAGATATTGTCCTTACTAAATGATTGTAAAGAGTCATCACCGTTTAATACATGATTATCATTCCTGTAACCGTGGCAATTGCTGCAGCAAGTACAGTTTGTGCGTTTGTGATTGAAGTTCTGGTTCCATCCATTTTCTAACGATCCTTTTAGCAACTCGTTCAACGGGGCGCCCAATAATGCATTCGGCGGATTGTTGATCGGTTGAGTTTTAGCATCTGTGTACAACAGCATTATTTCTAGTAATGTTTGGCATAAGTGCTGCTTGTTCTCTTGAAAGGCTATTAAATGAATGGATATTTAACGTATATTAAACGGCCGCGTCGTCGGAGCGTTCAACGATGTGCTCTTGCGGTGTGTCCGATTTGGATATATTTCCTCTACTGAATGATTGTATAATTGTCATCGTTTTTACATCATTATCCTTACTGCGGCTGTCGTAAAATGTTCAGCATGCCATTCGAGCCGTTCGAGCCGTTTAGCGAGCCGTTCGAGCCGTTCAACGGGCCGTTCGAGCCGTTCAACGGAAAGCCGTTCGAGCCGTTCAACGGGCCGTTCGAGCCGTTCAACGAGCCGTTCGAGCCGTTCAATGGGCCGTTCGAGCCGTTCAACGGGCCGTTCGAGCCGTTCGAGCCGTTCAACGGAAAGCCGTTCGAGCCGTTCAGCGGGCCGTTCGAGCCGTTCAACGGGCCGTTCGAGCCGTTCGAGCCGTTCAACGGAAAGCCGTTCGAGCCGTTCAGCGGACCGTTCGAGCCGTTCAACGAGCCGTTCGACCCGTTCGAGCCGTTCAACGGAAAGCCGTTCGAGCCGTTCAGCGGGCCGTTCGCGGGCCGTTCAAGCCGTTCGAGCCGTGCAACGGCAAGCCGTTTGAGCCGTTCAACGAGCCGTTCGCGGGCCGTTCGAGCCGTTCGCGGGCCATTCGAGCCGTTCGAGCCGTTCAACAGGCCATCGATTATGTTTATATTCATGTTATTTTTTACACCGCCTAATGTGAAGCCTCACTGTCACTTCTTCTCCACGGAAATTTATCAGATTATTGTTTTGATCGGTAATGCGTATACTAAGGTGATCAATGGCTCTCACGATAACTGGAAGATAAATGACGTTCGTAGGACTTTCCGAAATTTTATATCCTGGCGGCACGCGCGGTGAAAACTCATGAATGGTATGAACACATTGACCGTTGCTATATGCACCAGTTGTAATATTACATTCGATCCTCAGCACATTTACTTTCATAATATTTACCGGTATATCCGACTCGTGCCATTGCCCCGGCGGTAATATGCGATATGTAGAAAACCCGAGAAGCGATCCAATATTATTTGGTTTGGTAAAATCAATTGTATAATCACTATATATTTCACTTTTCAAAGTGCTGTTATTTGTACGAAATAAAATGATTTTTGTCTTGTCCATTATTTTCTCTTGCATGTATTTATTTAGCGCTTCGAGTTCGTACGAACCATCCGGTATCGTGATCTCACCATCGGCATCAAAGTAAAATTTATTGTTTGTAAAGTCAACGTTCGGTATTGTGTTGAAAGCTTGAAAATCAACGAGTCCGAGTTCGTAATTATCATCCTTCAAGTCTATAGGTGGAAAGTAATCAGTGCTAAGCACAGAATTTTTTCCGCTTAACGTAAACGTCAACGACATCTTTGCAACTGTGAAGACTATGTGCATCGAAACTATTTTATACATTTCCGGCTAAAAAATGCAAGCAGAGTTGTCCGCATACACTCGTATTGAATTTTTGATACTGCGCGTGATTGTATAAAATCGTTGCATGGTTTCCGAAGTAGTTTATTAACTCTGTCGGTGGCCTCAGATTTCCAAAAGAGTCGAAATATTTAACACAATTACCTCGCTTTACGTAAGCTACCCAGTGTGTACCAGGACCTTCCGATTTATCTAAATTCACGATACCGCATTCGTTTAAGAACGATTTAGAGGGCAAATTTGTACGCATGAAAACGCCTCGAAAATATGGAAAGTTCAACTTTCGTGCAAAGTTATATAATTGCACATTTGTCATTGCGTCCTGTGGAAGCGTTACAGTTTGCCGAAGCGCTTCTTTTTTTTTTTTTCTTTAATTCCTTTTCCCCGTTTATATGGTGCAAGGTAAAGTCCATGTCCTTCCATAACACGATTGTGCCGTTTCACTTCCTCCAGTGTTTTCCGTGCTGCAGATGCATCGTTGACTGCCTTGGCGATACCTGCTGCACCGCCGGCCACCGTGCCCAAAGCTGAAAGGCCTGCAAAAATAGGTACAAGTGCTGGAAGAAATCCCCCACGTTTTGCAACTGGAAGTTTGCGCAATTTCGTCTTCTTCTTCTTGTTACTTTTCCGCGGTGCCATTACTTTCTTCTTCTTTGGCTAACTCTTTGGCTAACAATATTCCAGCAACGCGCGCAGACAAAAGTGTTTTCCAATCTGGTGCGAATTCTTTTTGTGCTAATTCGAAGATCAAATGTGCATATGCACATCGTACGACTATCGTATAGGAAGTGAAATTTTTTCCTGGGATGTTTGGGTTTATATAGGTAGAGAGAGAAGTTGTAAATGATGCAATACATTATGATTTATTAAAGTATAATTTCTAACATAATTTGTAACATAATTCTTTTTCTCTGTTAAGATGCTGCTGATGCGGCTGTTATTATTGCCTGAATACCTAAAGCTACTAATTCACAATCAATAATTGAATTTGGATCATAAATATCAGTTTCTTTGATATGCCGCACAACCTCTGCAGGCACTTTTACATCCCCGTATCCCCGAACTAATGCAACAAACTCTTTAAATTTTTGTTCCACCGAATACAGATTATCATATAATGCATTATGCATTTCAACTATACAATCATTTAAAATTACCATTTTCTCAAATGTTTTTTTCATCATGCACATGCACATATCATTGCTAATCAATTTAATTACTTTTTCACCATATAGCACTCCAAATTCAACACTTATATTATTAAAATTAATACTGTCGCGTGTATCTTTTGAATCGTCAAAGAAGCTGCATACGTTGTCTGCTTCGGCTACTATCAGCGACCATGTGACTATGCTCAGCTCCAGGCGGTTGTTTCGGCTGTCTGATAATACGAGTTGCGGGTAGAAATTGTCGCCAAGTATATTTATGCCGATTTCCAAATACTTTGTACAGGAATCCGTCAATGGATATTTTCGGCCCAAAATTCTGCATGATAATTGTGTTGCGATTCTAGAACAAATAAATACCGTTTAAGTATGTTATTAGAACAAATACCGACAGCGTTAAATGAAATGTGTTTCGAACACTTACTTCACGTCATTCTGATGTTTTGTCATTTTTTTGCGTGCCTCTTCTTCTTGAGTAGAACTTGCGGGGCGCTTCCTTTGGCAAAAAAACTCTTTGAAACTTTGAGAATACATATTTCACTTTTCACAATACAATCTCGCGAACGATGCGCTTGCGGTGATGGTCAATTTGGTTTTGCGTGTGCTTGAAACTTTAGCAAACCCCCTACCTTCTATAGTCACGAATTGCAGTGTCAGATTTGCTGCGTCAACAAAAAACTCATTTCCAAGACGTAGAAAAAATCATTTCCAAGACGTAGAAAAAGTGGTCTTCCGATAAGAACAAACAGTTCAAGGTCACGGAGGGTGTTATATTTCTGCCGACGGTGGTGTAAAATTTCAGTTCAAGGTCATGGGGTGGGGGTGGGGGTTGTCATGGGGTGTCAAATTTCAGTTCAAGGTCAGGACGTATCATATTTCTGCTGACGGTGGCGTCTAATTTTAGTTCAAGGTCATGGGGTGGGGTGGAGGGGTGGGTTATGGGGTGGGTGCGGGTGGGGGGAGGGGTGGTTATGGGGTGGGGGTTGTCGAGGACGTATCATATTTCTGCTGACAGTGGTGTCAAATTTCAGTTCAAGGTCATGGGGTGGGGAGAGGGGGCGGGGAGGGGGGGGGGGGGGGTATCATATTTCTGCTGATGGTGTCAAATTACTGCTGAGTCAGCAAAAAAAATGCTGACGCCAGTGATTTAGAATCCGCATAGAACAACTACTAACGCACTTCCTTGCACGATTTTGCTTCGGTTTGTCTCGTTCTGCACTATATCGGACGCAAATAGGACATTTCCGTCGAGAGTTTGACCATATCGGTGACGGTTTAACAATTACAGCCCGATTTGACCCATTTCTCGCTGAAAACGCACTCCCTTGCACGATTTTGCTCCGGTGTGGGTCGTTTTGCACTACTTCGGACCCAAATTGCACATTTCCGTCGAGAGTTTGATGATATCAGCCACCGTTATACAATTACAGCCCGATTTGACCCATTCCTCGCTGAAAACGCACGAGCTTGCACGATTTTGCTCCGGTTTGTGTTGTTCTGTACTATATCGGACCCAAATAGCACATTTCCGTCGAGACTTTGACGATATCAGCAGCGGTTCAACAATTACAGCCCGATTCGACGCATTTCGCACTGAAAACGCACTCCCTTGCACGATTTTGCTCCGGTTTGTGTTGTTCTGCACTATATCGTACCCAAACAGCACATTTCCGCCGAGGGTTTCACGATATCAGTGACGGTTCAACAATTACACCCCGATTTGTCCCATTTCTCGCTGTAAACGCACTTCCTTGAATGATTTTGCTCCGGTTTGTGTTGTTCTGCACTATATCGGACCCAAATAGCACATTTCCGACGAGACCTTGACGATATCAGTGACGGTTCAACAATTACAGCCCGATTTGACCCATTTCTCGCTGTAAACGCACTTCCTTGCACTATTCTGCTTCGGTTTGTCTCGTTCTGCACTATATCGGACGCAAATAGGACATCTCCGTCGAGAGTTTGACGATATCAGTGACGGTTTAACAATTACAGCCCGATTTGACACATTTCTCGCTGAAAACGCTCTCCCTTGCAAGATTCTGCTCCGGTTTGTGTTGTTCTGCACTGTATCGCACCCAAATAGCACATCTCCGTCGAGACTTTGACGATATCAGTGGCGGTTTAACAATTACAGCCCGATTTGACCCATTTCTCGCTGCGAACGCACTTCCTTGCACGATTTTGCTTCGGTTTGTCTCGTTCTGCACTATATCGGACCCAAATAGGACATTTCCGTCGAGAGTTTGACGATATCAGTGATGATATCGGGCTGTAATTGTTGAACCGTGGCTGATATCGTCAAACTCTCGACGGAAATGTGCTATTTGGGTCCGAAGTAGTGCAAAACGACCCAAACCGGAGCAAAATCGTGCAAGGGAGTGCGTTTTCAGCGAGAAATGCGTGAAATCGGGCTGTAATTCTTAAACCGTCACTGATATCGTCAAACTCTCGACGGAAGTGTGCTATTTGGGTCCGATATAGTGCAGAACGACACAAACCGGAGCATAATCGTGCAAGGGCGTGCGTTTTCAGCGAGGAATGGGTCAATTCGGGCTGTAATTGTTGAACCCTCGCTGATATCATCAAACTGTCGACGGAAATGTGCTATTTGGGTCCGATATAGGTCAAAACGACACAAACCGGAGCAAAATCGTGCAAGGGAGTGCGTTTTCAGCGAGAAATGTGCCAAATCGGGCTGTAATTGTTGAACCGTCGCTGATATCGTCAAAGTCTCGACGGAGATGTGCTATTTGGGTGCGATACAGTGCAGAACAACACAAACCGGAGCCAAATCTTGCAAGGGAGAGCGTTTTCAGCGAGAAATGTGTCAAATCAGGCTGTAATTGTTAAACCGTCACTGATATCGTCAAACTCTCGACGGAAATGTCCTATTTGCGTCCGATATAGTGCAGATCGAGACAAACCGAAGCAAAATCGTGCAAGGAAGTGCGTTTACAGCGAGAAATGGGTCAAATCGGGCTGTAATTGTTGAACCGTCACTGATATCGTCGAGGTCTCGACGGAAATGTGCTATTTGGGTCCGATATAGTGCAGAACAACACAAACCGGAGCAAAATCGTTCAAGGAAGTGCGTTTACAGCGAGAAATGGGACAAATCGGGCTGTAATTGTTCAACCGTCACTGATATCGTCAACCTCTCGACGGAAATGTGCTCTTTGGGTCCGATGTAGTGCAGAACAACAAAAACCGGAGCAAAATCGTGCAAGGGAGTGCGTTTTCAGCGAGAAATGTGTTAAATCGGGCTGTAATTGTTAAACCGTCACTGATGTCGTCAAACTCTCGACGGAGATGTGCTATTTGGGTACGATATAGTGCAGAACGACACAAACCGCAGCAAAATCGTTCAAGGAAGTGCGTTTACAGCGAGAAATGGGACAAATCGGGCTGTAATTGTTCAACCGTCACTGATATCGTCAACCTCTCGACGGAAATGTGCTCTTTGGGTCGGATGTAGTGCAGAACAACAAAAACCGGAGCAAAATCGTGCAAGGGAGTGCGTTTTCAGCGAGAAATGTGTTAAATCGGGCTGTAATTGTTAAACCGTCACTGATGTCGTCAAACTCTCGACGGAGATGTGCTATTTGGGTACGATATAGTGCAGAACGACACAAACCGCAGCAAAATCGTGAAAGGGAGTGCGTTTTCAGCGAGGAATGCGTCAAATCGGGCTGTAATTGTTGAACCGTGGCTGATATCGTCAAAGTCTCGACGGAAATGTGCTATTTGGGTCCGAAGTAGTGCAAAACGACCCAAACCGGAGCAAAATCGTTCAAGGAAGTGGGTTTACAGCGAGAAATGTGTTAAATCGGGCTGTAATTGTTAAACCGTCACTGATATCGTCAAACTCTCGACGGAAATGTGCTATTTGGGTACGATATAGTGCAGAACGACACAAACCGCAGCAAAATCGTGCAAGGGAGTGCGTTGTCAGCGAGGAATGGGTCAAATCGGGCTGAACCGTGGCTGATATCGTCAAACTCTCGACGGAAATGTGCTATTTGGGTCCGAAGTAGTGCAAAACGACCCAAACCGGAGCAAAATCGTGCAAGGGACTGCGTTTTCAGCGAGAAATGCGTGAAATCGGGCTGTAATTCTTAAACCGTCACTGATATCGTCAAACTCTCGACGGAAGTGTGCTATTTGGGTCCGATATAGTGCAGAACGACACAAACCGGAGCATAATCGTGCAAGGGAGTGCGTTTTCAGCGAGAAATGGGTCAAATCGGGCTGTAATTGTTAAACCGTCACTGATATCGTCAAAGTCTCGACGGAAATGTGCTATTTGGGTCCGATATGGTGCAGAACAACACAAACCGCAGCAAAATCGTGCAAGGGAGTGCGTTGTCAGCGAGGAATGGGTCAAATCGGGCTGTAATTGTTGAACCGTGGCTGATATCGTCAAACTCTCGACGGAAATGTGCTATTTGGGTCCGAAGTAGTGCAAAACGACCCAAACCGGAGCAAAATCGTGCAAGGGAGTGCGTTTTCAGCGAGAAATGCGTGAAATCGGGCTGTAATTCTTAAACCGTCACTGATATCGTCAAGGTCTCGACGGAAATGTGCTATTTGGGTCCGATATAGTGCAGAACAACACAAACCGGAGCAAAATCATTCAAGGAAGTGCGTTTACAGCGAGAAATGGGACAAATCGGGCTGTAATTGTTGAACCGTCACTGATATCGTGAAACCCTCGGCGGAAATGTGCTGTTTGGGTACGATATAGTGCAGAACAACACAGACCGGAGCAAAATCGTGCAAGGGAGTGCGTTTTCAGTGAGAAATGCGTCAAATCGGGCTGTAATTGTTGAACCGCTGCTGATATCGTCAAAGTCTCGACGGAAATGTGCTATTTGGGTAGGATATAGTGCTGAACGACACAAATCGGAGCAAAATCGTGCGAGGGAGTGCGTTTTCAGCGAGAAATGCGTCAAATCGGGCTGTAATTGTTGAACCGCTGCTGATATCGTCAAAGTCTCGACGGAAATGTGCTATTTGGGTACGATACAGTGCAGACCGATACAAACCGGAACAAAATCGTGCATGGGAGTGCGTTTTCAGCGAGAAATGTGTCAAATCGGGCTGTAATTGTTAAACCGTCGCTGATGTCGTCAAACTCTCGACCGAAATGTGCTATTTGGGTAGGATATAGTGCTGAACGACACAAATCGGAGCAAAATCGTGCGAGGGAGTGCTTTTCAGCAAGAAATGGGTCAATTCGGGCTGTAATTGTTGAACTCTCGCTGATATCGTCAAACTCTCGACGGAAATGTGCTATTTGGGTCCGATATAGGTCAGAACGACACAAATCGGAGCAAAATCGTGCAAGGGAGTGCGTTCTCAGCGAGAAATGCGTCAAATCGGGCTGTAATTGTTAAACCGACACTGATATCGTCAAACTCTCGACGGAAATGTCCTATTTGGGTCCGATATAGTGCGGAACGAGACAAACCGAAGCAAAATCGTGCAAGGAAGTGCGTTTGCAGCGAGAAATGCGTCAAATCGGGCTGTAATTGTTAAACCGACACTGATATCGTCAAACTCTCGACGGAAATGTCCTATTTGGGTCCGATATAGTGCAGAACGAGACAAACCGAAGCTAAATCGTGCAAGGAAGTGCGTTTGCAGCGAGAAATGAGTCAAATCGGGCTGTAATTGTTAAACCGACACTGATATCGTCAAAGTCTTGACGGAGATGTGCTATGTGGGTGCGATGCAGTGCAGAACAACACAAACCGGAGCAGAATCTTGCAAGAGAGAGCGTTTTCAGCGAGAAATGTGTCAAATCGGGCTGTAATTGTTAAATCGTCACTGATATCGTCAAACTCTCGACGGAAATGTCCTATTTGCGTCCGATATAGTGCAGAACGAGAGAAACCGAAGCAGAATAGTGCAAGGAAGTGCGTTTACAGCGAGAAATGTGTCAAATCGGGCTGTAATTGTTAAACCGTCGCTGATGTCGTCAAGGTCTCGACGGAAATGTGCTATTTGGGTCCGATATAGTACAGAACAACACAAACCGGAGCAAAATCGAGCAAGGGCGTGCGTTTTCAGCGAGGAATGGGCCAATTCGGGCTGTAATTGCTGAACCCTCGCTGATATCATCAAACTGCCGACGGAAATGTGCTATTTGGGTCCGATATAGGTCAAAACGACACAAACCGGAGCAAAATCGTGCAAGGGAGTGCGTTTTCAGCGAGAAATGGGTCAAATCGGGGGTCATTGTTGAACCGTCGCTGATATCGTCACACACTCGACGGAAATGTGCTATTTGGGTACGATATAGTGCAGAACGACACAAACCGGAGCAAAATCGTGCAAGGGAGCGCGTTTTCAGGGAGAAATGGGTCAATTCGGGCTGTGATTGTTGAACCGCCGCTGATATCGTCAAACTCTCGACGGAAATGTGCTATTTGGGTCCGATAT
Source organism: Osmia lignaria lignaria (assembly GCF_051020975.1). Lineage (NCBI taxonomy): Eukaryota > Metazoa > Arthropoda > Insecta > Hymenoptera > Megachilidae > Osmia > Osmia lignaria. The sequence goes on along the minus strand of NW_027478244.1, from coordinate 3,625 downwards.
AGGTCAGAACGACACAAATCGGAGCAAAGTCGTGCAAGGAAGTGCGTTTACAGCGAGAAATGTGTCAAATCGGTCTGTAATTGTTCAGCCGTCACTGATATCGTCAACCTCTCGACGGAAATGTCCTCTTTGGGTCCGATATAGTGCAGAACAACAAAAACCGGAGCAAAATCTTGCAAGGGAGTGCGTTTTCAGCGAGAAATGGGTCAAATCGGGCTGTAATTGTTAAACCGTCACTGATATCGTCAAAGTCTCGACGGAAATGTGCTATTTGGGTCCGATATAGTGCAGAACAACACAAACCGGAGCAAAATCGTTCAAGGAAGTGCGTATACAGCGACAAATGTGTTAAATCGGGCTGTAATTGTTAAACCGTCACTGATATCGTCAAACTCTCGACGGAAATGTGCTATTTGGGTACGATATAGTGCAGAACGACACAAACCGCAGCAAAATCGTGCAAGGGAGTGCGTTGTCAGCGAGGAATGGGTCAAATCGGGCTGTAATTGTTGAACCGTGGCTGATATCGTCAAACTCTCGACGGAAATGTGCTATTTGGGTCCGAAGTAGTGCAAAACGACCCAAACCGGGGCAAAATCGTGCAAGGGAGTGCGTTTTCAGCGAGAAATGCGTGAAATCGGGCTGTAATTCTTAAACCGTCACTGATATCGTCAAGGTCTCGACGGAAATGTGCTATTTGGGTCCGATATAGTGCAGAACAACACAAACCGGAGCAAAATCATTCAAGGAAGTGCGTTTACAGCGAGAAATGGGACAAATCGGGCTGTAATTGTTAAACCGACACTGATATCGTCAAACTCTCGACGGAAATGTCCTATTTGGGTCCGATATAGTGCGGAACGAGACAAACCGAAGCAAAATCGTGCAAGGAAGTGCGTTTACAGCGAGAAATGCGTCAAATCGGGCTGTAATTGTTAAACCGACACTGATATCGTCAAACTCTCGACGGAAATGTCCTATTTGGGTCCGATATAGTGCAGAACGAGACAAACCGAAGCTAAATCGTGCAAGGAAGTGCGTTTGCAGCGAGAAATGCGTCAAATCGGGCTGTAATTGTTAAACCGACACTGATATCGTCAAACTCTCGACGGAAATGTCCTATTTGGGTCCGGTATAGTGCAGAACGAGACAAACCGAAGCAAAATCGTGCAAGGAAGTGCGTTTGCAGCGAGAAATGGGTCAAATCGGGCTGTAATTGTTAAACCGACACTGATATCGTCAAAGTCTCGACGGAGATGTGCTATGTGGGTGCGATACAGTGCAGAACAACACAAACCGGAGCAGAATCTTGCAAGGGAGAGCGTTTTCAGCGAGAAATGTGTCAAATCGGGCTGTAATTGTTAAACCGTCACTGATATCGTCAAACTCTCGACGGAAATGTCCTATTTGCGTCCGATATAGTGCAGAACGAGACAAGCCGAAGCAGAATAGTGCAAGGAAGTGCGTTTACAGCGAGAAATGTGTCAAATCGGGCTGTAATTGTTAAACCGTCGCTGATGTCGTCAAGGTCTCGACGGAAATGTGCTATTTGGGTCCGATATAGTACAGAACAACACAAACCGGAGCAAAATCGTGCAAGGGCGTGCGTTTTCAGCGAGGAATGGGTCAATTCGGGCTGTAATTGTTGAACCCTCGCTGATATCATCAAACTGTCGACGGAAATGTGCTATTTGGGTCCGATATAGGTCAAAACGACACAAACCGGAGCAAAATCGTGCAAGGGAGTGCGTTTTCAGCGAGAAATGGGTCAAATCGGGGGTCATTGTTGAACCGTCGCTGATATCGTCACACACTCGACGGAAATGTGCTATTTGGGTACGATATAGTGCAGAACGACACAAACCGGAGCAAAATCGTGCAAGGGAGCGCGTTTTCAGGGAGAAATGGGTCAATTCGGGCTGTAATTGTTGAACCGCCGCTGATATCGTCAAACTCTCGACGGAAATGTGCTATTTGGGTCCGATATAGGTCAGAACGACACAAATCGGAGCAAAGTCGTGCAAGGAAGTGCGTTTACAGCGAGAAATGCGTGAAATCGGGCTGTAATTCTTAAACCGTCACTGATATCGTCAAGGTCTCGACGAAAATGTGCTATTTGGGTCCGATATAGTGCAGAACAACACAAACCGGAGCAAAATCATTCAAGGAAGTGCGTTTACAGCGAGAAATGGGACAAATCGGGCTGTAATTGTTGAACCGTCACTGATATCGTGAAACCCTCGGCGGAAATGTGCTGTTTGGGTACGATATAGTGCAGAACAACACAATCCGGAGCAAAATCGTGCAAGGGAGTGCGTTTTCAGTGAGAAATGCGTCAAATCGGGCTGTAATTGTTGAACCGCTGCTGATATCGTCAAAGTCTCGACGGAAATGTGCTATTTGGGTACGATACAGTGCAGACCGATACAAACCGGAACAAAATCGTGCATGGGAGTGCGTTTTCAGCGAGAAATGTGTCAAATCGGGCTGTAATTGTTAAACCGTCGCTGATGTCGTCAAACTCTCGACGGAAATGTGCTATTTGGGTAGGATATAGTGCTGAACGACACAAATCGGAGCAAAATCGTGCGAGGGAGTGCGTTTTCAGCGAGAAATGGGTCAATTCGGGCTGTAATTGTTGAACTCTCGCTGATATCGTCAAACTCTCGACGGAAATGTGCTATTTGGGTCCGATATAGGTCAGAACGACACAAATCGGAGCAAAATCGTGCAAGGGAGTGCGTTCTCAGCGAGAAATGGGTCAAATCGGGCTGTAATTGTTAAACCGACGCTGATATCGTCAAACTCTCGACGGAAATGTCCTATTTGGGTCCGATATAGTGCGGAACGAGACAAACCGAAGCAAAATCGTGCAAGGAAGTGCGTTTGCAGCGAGAAGTGCGTCAAATCGGGCTGTAATTGTTAAACCGACACTGATATCGTCAAACTCTCGACGGAAATGTCCTATTTGGGTCCGATATAGTGCAGAACGAGACAAACCGAAGCTAAATCGTGCAAGGAAGTGCGTTTGCAGCGAGAAATGCGTCAAATCGGGCTGTAATTGTTAAACCGACACTGATATCGTCAAACTCTCGACGGAAATGTCCTATTTGGGTCCGATATAGTGCAGAACGAGACAAACCGAAGCAAAATCGTGCAAGGAAGTGCGTTTGCAGCGAGAAATGGGTCAAATCGGGCTGTAATTGTTAAACCGACACTGATATCGTCAAAGTCTCGACGGAGATGTGCTATGTGGGTGCGATACAGTGCAGAACAACACAAACCGGAGCAGAATCTTGCAAGGGAGAGCGTTTTCAGCGAGAAATGTGTCAAATCGGGCTGTAATTGTTAAACCGTCACTGATATCGTCAAACTCTCGACGGAAATGTCCTATTTGCGTCCGATATAGTGCAGAACGAGACAAACCGAAGCAGAATAGTGCAAGGAAGTGCGTTTACAGCGAGAAATGTGTCAAATCGGGCTGTAATTGTTAAACCGTCGCTGATGTCGTCAAGGTCTCGACGGAAATGTGCTATTTGGGTCCGATATAGTACAGAACAACACAAACCGGAGCAAAATCGTGCAAGGGCGTGCGTTTTCAGCGAGGAATGGGTCAATTCGGGCT